>NW_027191814.1:0-1695 GCF_011745625.1 Cladosporium halotolerans
GACGGCGTAGCGCGGGCCCATGTTGGCGTCGTCTACGATGAAGCCGCGCATGGTCAGGCGTTTGGAAATGATCTGCATGAGGTTGCGGATCGGGTATTGGTTCCCCGGGAGTAGGTTGTACTGCGAGATCATGCCGCAGGCGACGATGCGGCCGAAGTTGTTCATGCACGTGATCGCCGCCTCGAGCTGCTCGCCGCCGACATTGTCGTAGTAGATGTCGACGCCGTCGGGCGCCAGGCGCTTCAGTGCGTCGAGGGGCTTCTCCTTCTTGTAGTTGAAGCCAGCGTCGAACTTCAGGTCCTTGGTGATGAATCCGAGCTTGGCGTCGTCGCCGACGGAGCCAATGACGGTCAGGCCCTCGTTCTTGGCCAGCTGGCCGACGACCTGACCGACGGGGCCGGCGGCGGAGGAGATGAAGATGGTGTCGCCCTTCTTGGGAGCACCGATGTCGTAGAAGGAAGAGTAGGCGGTCAGGCCGGGCATGCCAAGGGGACCGAGGAAGTACTTGACGTCGAGGTTGTAGGGATTGACGATAACGGTGGCGCTATCAACGACCTCTCTGGGCAAAGCGGCGTACTCGGCGGTGGGAATCTGAAAAAGGTTGACGATCTGGTCACCAGCCTTGAAGTTGGGATTGTCACTCTTGAGGACGGTCGCGATGCCGCCGTTGGTGATTGCGCTGTCGAGCTCGTAGGCGGGATTGTAAGACTTGACGTGGCTGGGTCGTATGCGGCCGCGCTGGTAGGGGTCGAAGGAGATATAGTGGATCTTGATGGTGACGCCGCCGGCGGGGGGAGCTTGCCCGAGGTCAAAAGTACTTTTCTTGATGCCGATGTGCTCGCCGGGTACAATCTTCCCGCTGGAATGGGCAAGGTACGTGAGAGTCTTGTTTTGTGCCATGATTGCTGTGGTAGGGATGTGAAATGAGAGATGTTGGTGGTAAAGAGTACTGTAACGAAGTTTGGCTTCTGTACTGTACTGTAAGAAGTCGAGTGAGGAAGTGTTGTAAGGAAACTGCGGGCATGGATTGTGTCATGACGCGTCTAGTGGAAGATACCAGAGCGACCATGCCGACTACTGCAACTACAGGTGGTGAAATTTGGAGCTAGGGGCGGTGGTGCCCGATACTGTACGAAGATGACGACCGCACCGCCGCGGATACTGTGGGACACCCCAAGGCCGGGGATGACGCCTGCCCCGAACCACGAACCTGGCTAACGTTAGTCAATCGGGATCTTTGTAGCACAAAGAAGGCTGCAGTATGTGTGCTGTACGGGACGTGATGGCAATGCGCACTCACAAGGTGAGGATGCCTCGTGTGCCTCGGTGCCGCATCCCCTCAAGAGGTAACTCTTCTACAACACAAAGCGTGAGCGAGGCCGTGAAGCAGACCCAACCGGTCTCCGTGCGCACAAAGTCTGCACTTTGTACCAGCCTTTTCGAAGACCATCGAGCTTCGGTTCGTCATTGTCAGAGTCGCAATCGATCATCTCGTCAGCTTCCACAGAGTAAGCCGGACTCGTCGAACGTGTCCTACGCCCCAGTCTCCCATCCGTTTCGGGATCGACTTGAACAATGTCGGGCATGAAGGCCGGTCGAAGCACCGCGGAAGACGCTGCGGTAGACAGGGCACCTTTCGATGCGTTCCCGTGAGCACCTGCCATTGAGAACGTCGGTCGAGGTCCCTCAAGAACA
>NW_027191815.1:0-1688 GCF_011745625.1 Cladosporium halotolerans
CTCAGGGGTTGGCTGCGTCACCCCGTTTTTTTTTTTTTTTTTTTTTTTTTTAATCATACTGCATTCAAGCTATATAGCTTATGGCATGTCGGAAAATATCGCGACCATCTCTATGACTTCCACGTGTGCTCTCGCTTCGGTAATCGTCCGCACAAACTTGCTCGCTGTCCCGACTTCACCAAGTCGCCACTGCTTTCGGGCTTGGTGCCCTCCTACTTTCCTGTCGTTATCACTCCTCATCTTTCCCCTTAGCCCCTTCCGTCCTCCAACATCCTGTCTTCCTCATCTGCACTCCGATCCAAACGTTCGATGTCCCACGAGTCATTCTTGTTGGCATCTCCAACCGGCTTCTTGCCCACTTCTGTGTTTTCAATAAATTGAAGGACCTCTATGATAGTTTTATTTGCGAACATTGTCTTCAGGTCTGCTAGGTTTCGCCGTCTGCTGATCGAGAGCTTTCTCGCGCGCAGCTTCCGCAGCATAGTGTCCCGCTGCCTTCGCCACTTCCGGCACTCCAGCAAGAGGTGAGCGACGGTTTGACTGCTCTCGCCACACCACCAGCACTGTGCGTCCTCGACTTTGCCGATCCTTAGCAGGTGAGCTCCCGTGACAGCATGACCGGACTTGAGCTGCAGGTATCGAGCTGCAACTGACTTCCTCGCATCTTCGATGTGTTTGTTCATCTTGGCAGTTGGCTTCCACCTCTCCTTAATGGCTTGTTTCACGTACGACAGCGAGGCTGATCGCATCTCTTTGGGTTGTTGCTTTGCCGCTCGTTGTGCCGCGGCTCGGGCTATCTTGTAGCCCTCAACATCTTCGCAATTTGAGAGCCACGTCAAAACCACTCGGCCTCCTGCTTCTTCGACACCGTGTGCGTGTCTTTTGATACCGGTGACGACTGGCGGTGTCCATTGCTCGCTGCTCTGAATGGCGGCCAATGCAACCCGCGACTCCGTAACAATCTCGGCACGGAGGTGATTCGTCCTCGAGAGTATCGGGATGAGGTTCTTCGCACCCATGCTGATCGCAACTATCGCCGCGTCGGCTGTTGTGATGTGATTACCCAGCGATGACATTTTGGTCTTCCACGCACGGCATTCTCTCCATGCGATCCCCAGACCAAAACTAACATCCTTAGTTGTGCTCACGAACAGTGTTAGTTGCTGCGGATTGTCGGGTTGCATTCTTTGCGGCATCTGCGAGTAGCCTTGGGTCCGGATCACTGGGCTTGTTGTAGGTGAGTCCACCTTGCGAGGCAGCTCGAATCCGTACTCGGTGTCGTAGCTGACGTGCCTCGCTACCTGCTGTGCGAGTCTGCTTCCGAACGATCGGTGTGTCTTTTCTGCTCTCATCCATCCAATGCTAGACGGCTGACCCGTTGCTCCTTCGTGTCTATAAAGCTCGCCGAGACGGAAATTGGCGGGCAGGAGCTGGTGCGTTGGATGATCTCCATTCGCATTGAGCGCCCGCACCGCGAACGACGTCTGGCGACGGTCGAGAAGGTCTTGTGCGGTGGGCAGGCACGATTCCGTCCGAAGAAAGGCCAGAGGGGTCGATGTCAACAGCCCTGTGATGGCTCTCGCTTGGCTGTCATAGATCTTGAATCTTGAATATTCAGAATCAGGTGAAGCTCAATCAGGAATCAAATCAGTCAGGTGGGCGCTCAATCAGAAATCAATCAGCAATCA
>NW_027191816.1:0-1683 GCF_011745625.1 Cladosporium halotolerans
TTGAGACGACAATCTCGGTTCGTTGACAATCAGAGCTCGATTCAAGCGCGGCAATCTGACCGTCCGGAGGTGTCGGCGGAGAAGAGTCCAGGAAGCCTTGACGAGCGCACGCCTCGCCCTGAGCCGAAGCCACTCCAAGCGGGAAGCTTCGTGTTCGAGATTCTGCGTGGAGCCGGACCAGCTCGGGTCGTGCGTGTTCTCTTTCGCTGCAGAGCCAGTGACATGCAGCCAGCGCAGTGATCTGGAGATGGCGCCAGAAGTTCCGAGTTGCCTCAGGACTCGGTCGAAAGCGCCGGCCACAGATGAGAGTTGCTGCAACAGATTGTTCACGTCCAGTGTGTCGATTCGAAAAGCAGGCAGCCTTGTCAGGAATATGATCGCGGCAGCGGCGCCGCAGGCCAGCAGGGTCAGAGGGAGCATCGAGAGACTTTGCATCGTGTTGTGGCGGTAGCACAGAAGGTCGGAGAGCGATCCCAACGTGCGGTTTTTATGTCCCTGTCGGCACGCCGGCAGAGCCTACAGATGCTGTCAGACCCTGAAGGCCAGATGGTCACGCGCCGGCGTTCGACTGAACCCGACCGAGAAATACTGGCTGCCTGAAACGCTGAATGAAACACTGGCTCACCTTGCTTCCTCCTCTGGGGAACAGGGGGAAAGTTTGAGGATGTGCCATATAAGCCGGTCGCTTGTGCGTATGTGCGAAAAGATGGACATTTGCCGGGCTCTGTAGGTCGCGGTGACACTGTCTGGTTTACTCGACTTGTTTGCCAGCCCTCTCAATCAGAAAAGAAACTACATCACATTATGGGCACGTGTTCGGAGGCCAGAAGGCTCAAAGAGAGATTCCACAAGTACAGGATGTCCCTGAAGAAAAAAGCGGACTTGGCCAAGGAGCACCAGGCGGAAATCCAAATGGTATTGTTTCGCAAAGGCGTGTTGTACGACATCCCCGGGGACCGTCGTGAAGTAAGCTCTCGACAGAAAGACGCCCCGCGTGGGCTACGAAACGGACTCTGCTGACGAGTTCAGGAATCGAGGAAGACGCTATCAAGTCGCTCCAAACACATTCCATTGAAAGCAAGTCGTCGACATCATTTCACTTTCGTCGAGCCAGCCGCACTACGTCCTTCGCAGCTCAGTGCGACAACAGCAAACCCTATACAAGACTCGCGGATGCTAAGACCGGTGGAGTCGTTGGCGGGACGGCGACGTGGGTCGGAGGTATCGAGCGTGCGACGCAATGTCGTGACCGAGCTGGCTTTTGAGGGGAGGGGAGAGCAACCGTCGCATCTTACAAGTTGAGTGCGCAAACAATTTCGGTATGCCGGGTCATCGATGGTGCAGTATGGCATGGCAGTGACCTCGCAATGTCCCCGTGATCTAGTCAACTGTACGATGCAGCGCCCTCGAAAACCAACAAGCATTTTCAGCCTCACCTTTTAGTCTCATTCCATTGCCTCCCACAACAATACTGTGGAGAAGCGTGAGTGTGTATTGAGTGCAAGACACATGTGCAGCACGGGAACGCAGCGCCGAGACTCCACATCACGTGATATTCCCGGCATCAGCCTACAGGCAATAACTTTACTGGCCTTCTCCGATGCTTCATCGAAGGCACATGCGCTTCGGCGGTCGTGGCGCCGCGTCATTCTCTCCCTCTTGCATCGACATTCGACGACCACG
>NW_027191817.1:0-1672 GCF_011745625.1 Cladosporium halotolerans
ATTGATTGATTGGTCATGAGGTGCAACTTGATTGATTGCTTAGTCAACAATCAATCAATCAAGTTGTCAAGTAAAAAATTGATTGTGCACACCTCTGGTCTAGCTGCAGATGTCGCATCAAGATGTCTAATCGGGCTGACGATCATCTGACCGGGCTGTGTATGATCAATCTTATGATTCACACTCGTGATGCGAGAGAATTCTCGATGGGCGGGGCCGGCACCTGCGAGTGCATTCAGAGAATCGTCTGGCAGATAACGTAGGAGCTTGAGCTGCTGGTCTTCGAACCACAGCTCGCTCTCTTTCGATCCGCTGCGCATGGCCTCGAGAACAGGCTTGACCACAGAGTCGAGGACGTGTTGAGTTACATCGACCTTGAGAGTCAGAGATGCAACACTCAGCAAAGGCTGCTCAGATGACAGAGTGCGAAGGAATGCGCTTGCAGCCCCCCAATAAGGGAAGCCATCTTTGGCCGTCGTGACCCACAGCAATTTTCTGGCATCCGCTACGAGGTGTTGAACGCTAGATAGCCAGTCCTTGGGTGGCTTCAGGCAAAGAAGCGATTCTTCACCATCGTCGAAGACAATCATGTCGACAGGCTCACCAGATTTGTGCTGTTCTGAGGCTGCATGCAGAAGAGCCACACCTTTGAGTGCGGGCTCTGCTGAGTTCGTGGAAATTATCAAGGTTTGATGACTCTCAGTGGTGTTGTCGGCAGACGGCTTTTGACGAAATAACGCCCCTGAGGCCGTTGAATCGATCTCCACAGCACATATCCTCTCGACGCTGCTGTTCGTTTCGCTGTCCATCTCAACATCGCGCTCGATGCGCGAGTGCAAAACGCAAATACAGCCTCCGGGACTGACTCGATGGTTTTCTTGATCGAATTTTGTATCGTCGACGAAGAGTAGTTTCAGATCCTTGGGAGAAAAGTCTCCGTCGTGGATGACTCTTTCACATCCCACACCACTGTGTGGGAGCTTCGTGGTCACAGAGCGGAACCTGGGTCGCTCGGACAATTTGACCCCGCGAAGAAGGCTCAGTATCAAGGCCTGCAGCTCCTCGCTCTCCGTCGCAATACCGATATCACAAGATGACCACTTGTGAGTGATGAGCTCGATAAGATATACAAGGCTCAGAGAATCAGTGTCCGATGACTGCATCGTGGAGATGTCGGGAAGCCAGGTCGGTTTGAAGAATAGAGAACTCGCAGGAGGCCTGGCGTGTTCTTGTCCCATCACAATGGCCGTTGCTCCTTCGATGACCAAGCTAGGTACCCTCGAAGATGTCATGGTGAGCCCAGATTGCAATCGACCTGCTGCGCAATCCTGTATTCTCATCACGAATTCGCCAGAAGATGCCTCGAATGCTCTCAGATCGATTGTAAGCCTGTCCACTGCTGTCAGAGTAGCTTTGGAAGCACCACTCGAAAACCGGGGTTTGTGATGGAGCGATCTGATGACCCAATCGAAGAGTTCCAGGTCGGACATTACAGTTGACGTAAAGTTCATCCGCTCCTTGACTTTGCCGGAGATACTATTGCGTTCGACTGCAGAAAGCGAAACCGACGGAGGCAGAGAGTACACCGACAGTCATGTCCAATAATTTTGCCATGTTCATGTCATGTGCAGTGGGAAAAATCTATGTTCATATTCATGTCGCGTCATGTGCA
>NW_027191818.1:0-1654 GCF_011745625.1 Cladosporium halotolerans
GCACACGTCAGGGTTTTGTCTTGAGACGCTACCAAAAGAGATCTCATGGCTTGCGTGTACCACTTCGCACCCGGAAGAGAACAAGGATTGCCAAACTCGAGGCTTACATCTCTTTGCTGGCATGACGAAGACTTCGTATGTTCGCATACCTCGCCAAGTACTAGTACCAGAAGTATCAACACATTGTCCAGGTCAACTCTTTGGGAAGATGCGAATACCTGCAATGCATTTCGACGCTTCGAGTGTCCGTCCGGGGCCTCATGGGCACCAGATCTGTGGGCGCTCACTCTCGCGACGTTGCTCATGATATAGTCATCAAGAAGCTCTCGGACGTTGCGTATGTCGAGGAAGGGGTAAATGCTATGGATCTGCTCCACATAATTGGCAAAGTAGCTGTTGATGGTGGTGGCTGCAAGTTCCGGGCTTTCGCGGCGAGAGTTTAGCCCAGGCAGCGACATGGTCGGTTCTGCGTATATCCGAAGGCTCTGCTGAGAGTGACTGCTAATCGTCGTCTGGTTTCCAGAGATTTGTTCCATAAGATTGGCCACGCTTGGCCAAAACAAGATCGATTTTGGTGATACCGTGCTGCGGGAGCTTGACCCGGTGTCGGGTTCAAGCTGTTCAGAACGTAGCTGCTCCATCTGCAGGGCTATTCCATCGCCTTCTTGCTGCGCGGAGATCTTCCAACGCCTTAGTAAAGCATCCAGAGGCCGTTGGGATCGGGCACAGGCGACATACTCGCAAGTAACGCCACGGCTGCTGCATCCAGCACAAATTGGTCTTCTGTCACAACGTTTCTTCAGCCTACGGCATTCCTCGCAAGCCCCCTCTGACCTTTTTGGCCGTCTCACTTGTCCAGAGATGGCAAGTCGCTGCGACTTCAGGTCTCGACGATTTCCCAGCTTGCTGGAATAAGAGATGGTCATGTCAAAAGAGCGACACTTGTTGTTCGGGGCACAGAAAAGTGAACAATTGCAAAAATTTCTCGTCAGAGGATAGACATTCTCGATAATTATTTTCAGCGCCTTTGGCGTGAAGATTTCAATGCGCGCACAGCATGTTGAAGTATGCCGGCGCTGACCTGGACCTCTTGCACACTTCTGCCTGATGCTGCCTTGAAGATTCAGCCGCAAAAGGCGCCAAGTGCATTGGCACACATTTCAGGACTCGTCAATATCCTGGTTCGCCCCAAAGGATGGACTTGACTGCCAAAGCCCTAGCCTCCAGATTGTATTGGGTAGCGTCGGCTGAAGATTAGAGCAGCATGTGAAGCACGACCTGCACCTAGAAGCCAGGGGCTATCATCGTCATCACTGACGCCACTAAATCAGCACTCAGGGATTGGCTGCGTCACCCCGTTGCCTGGATGGCCTTCACACCTCCAATTCGCGAAGTCGGACGACGAAGACGTACCGACCGGGTTCCACAGCTGAAGCAAGCGCCACCTGCCAGGGATCCGGAGTCATCCAAGCACGAACACTAAGACAACATGAGACGGCACGTGCGAGCGGGCTCCCCATGGTCTCTTCGGCTGAACACTGAAGTTGAAGCGTGAACTACGGGCGAGGCGAGAAGGCCGACGTCCCGTTACTGGACCGTGCTTCTCCGAAGTGAAGAGACCGGATTTTGCTTGGAAAACCGGGCCTTCCGGATC
>NW_027191819.1:0-1639 GCF_011745625.1 Cladosporium halotolerans
GATTCCAGGCTCGGAGAAGGGCTCGTGGCACTGCCGCTGTTGGGATCGATCACGGTAGACGAGTCCTCGTCGCTACCTGGCCAGAGATTGTGCTGCAATTGGGAAGCGCCGGCCGGCAGTCCGAATTCGGCGGGTGAAGGTGGTTGGAACTGGCAGATGATTCGGAAGTACTGGAGGCGGTGGCGTGAGAACGCACCGTCTCCGCATCGTCCAAAGAACTGTGAGGCATCGTTTCCCTCTGAGACGAGCCCGACATCTGCGTCTCGTTTGCCGCAACTTCGATTCCCTCAGGAGCTCTGAGGCTCCTCAGACTCGACGCAACTTGGGACGGAGAACCTGCACTTGAGATATTGCCGTTGCGTTGGTCGCTCAACCATCTCTCGATGCCACGCAGACTTGCTTCGCTGCCCGCTGCTGCGCCAGCGTCACGAGCCCGAGTGAGATCCCGCAGCGGTCCGTGGTGCTCGAGCGAGTAGGCACTTAGCTCTCTATCACGGTGTTCATCACTCGCGAGACTTTCGCTTACCTGTGACAAAGTACTGCTGCTGTGTGGCTTGCCCGAAAGTGCCGCACGACCAACGACCGGGACGGTGATGCACTCCTGCTTGACGAGGTCGCCTCCGCCCGATGACTTGTCGCCCAGACTAGACTCACGTCTAGATTGCAGCTCGATGGACTCGCGCACCGAAGACAGATCGCCGTCATCCTCGCATTCGACGTTCCTGTTCTCAGCGAGTCGTCCGGTCTGGGTTGAAGCTTCGCTGCTGAACGTTTCACCACACTTTTCGATCTGTTCGTTGGCCGAGGGCACGTGCGCCGACTTTCTTCGGGCGAGACCAGCGGTGCGCCGCATGGAAGGACTCTCGTTCCCGGAACCGAGATCACTCCGTCGCGTGGAGGACGGTGCCGCCGGCGAGTCCCTCGAGCTGTGGCTCCGAGGGGGTCGAGGGTCAGCATCTTCAACGTTGCGAGAATCAGGGTTGCGTCTGAGCTCCTCGACATGCTCGGGAGAGCCGATCTCGTCATTGAGGAGCGGAGGACTCGAAGCCGGCACGTCCTCACTCGAGATGCTCTGCTCGCTGTTCCGCACCAAATGCAGCGAACGCGCATCGATGCAGGGTTGCAGCGCCGTCGGACCGCCCGCTGTGACGGAGGTGGAAGTGGGGGGCGACAGGAAGCCAGTATGCCGGGGTGTCTGTACCTCGTCGGTACCTGTCCGCCGCACCAAAAGACCGTTCTTGTCTTTTTTGAGCAGCAGTGTGTTCCAGTGTTGCGGCCTATACTTTTTCAGATCCAGATTCTGCCCACCGACGACGACGACGGCGGTGTGGTGTTGGGTCCACCTTTCGATGAATTCATGAAATTCTGCTGCAGTCTTGAGCGTGACGTCCTGACCGTAGACCCGGGTGGGCTTCGATTCCTCGAGCTTCTGGAGGCTCTTAAGATCTTTGACCATGAACTCCCTGCCGAACCCGGCAAAATTGTCCTCTGTCGCTTTGTCCAGGTGAGACAAGGCGTCGCAGTGCTTCAGCCATCTCACCAAGTTTGCGTGTGGAACAAAGTCAAGCCTAAAGCGAGGGTACTTTTTCGCGCAATTGTACATGAAAGCCAGGCGGTCCCTACCGAAGCTATCCGTGCT
>NW_027191820.1:0-1626 GCF_011745625.1 Cladosporium halotolerans
CAAGGTCGGCGAAAGATATGTCCTCCAACCGCAATCGTTCAGGTGGAGGCCGCCCGCTCAAAGCCTCCTCCACCAGGTGCCAGGCTCGCTCGACGATCAACAGATCCGGAGGACTGTGACGACGTAAAACGCTGAGCCATGCGTCAAACTGCGTGACGGAAAGCTCCTGCTCCACCCAGCGATTCGCCACCACCATGCTAGGTAAGAGTGCAAAAATGCCAGGGCCAAAGTCGCGGCGGAGGCGTGCCCAGCGCTCTCCGTACTGCAGTTGACGCTCGAACTGTCTCGCACCCTTCTCGTATTCTTTCCCCTTTGAATTCAGATCTTGGTTGGCCTCCAAGAGTCGCGACCTCTTCACTTCACTGAATTTCTTCTTCCAACCAGGGTTGGGCTTGACGTGGGGTCGCAAGAGAGATTAGAAAGCTTCCCAGAAGTCGGCGAGACGTCCTCGACGTACGGTAGCACGGACAAAGTCGTCGGCATCGTCCGCCGAAGCTCAGTACGCGGCCACGTGGACCTCGATGATGGCCGGCTTCTGGTCGTTGTCTGGGAGACGACTTTCCCAGTCAGTATGTAGAACGGCCATCTTGTCCATAACGGCCTGCCTCGTGTGATAAATCAAGCCCTCTCGCCATTTCTGACAAAGCCCCAAGAGCTCTTCCATCGCAATTGGGCCAGCAACGGCGAAGACAGCGTCCAAGATAGTGTCCGAAACCGCCCGCAAGGTCAGCGATCTTTTGCCCAAGCCTAGCTTAAGGGTAGCCGCTGCTTCGACTCGACCAGATTCTACGATTTCTTTACCGGTGTACTTGGTTGGAACGTGTACAGATGGCGTTGCCACAGGTGTGACGGGTGCAGTTAGGCCGGGTGATGGCGAAGGCGAAGACGTAGATACGCGTTGGGAAGGCAGAGAGAGACTGCCTGTTGGAGAGTTGAGACGATGTCGGCAGAGCGGAGATGGCTGTCATGATTGTCGCTGGAATCATCCTCGTGGAGCTTGTGCTTTCGCCGCTATCTTTATCCTCAATGCCTGCGTCCCCCTCTTCGTCGTCCGAGTCAGCGATGATGAGATGAGACTTTTTCAATCGTTTCCGTCTGCTATCAGGCGTTTTCTTAGCCGTCTGCCGCCGCGTACGCTCCAGTCCTCTTGCGATTCTTATTCGTGACTGTCAAGATGTAGGGAGGGGTCGCTGTCTTCTGTATCGGAGAACGCTTGGATGCAAATATAAACAACGGCCCCGGGGTCTCAGTTAACTCGCGGTATCGGTGCTCGTCGGCGAACCCTGCGCCATCAAAGGCAGCGCACGAATACCGCCCCGAGCCAACCTGGCGATGCGGCGTCTATACGAGCGAGGACATTCGAGAAATGATGGAGATTGACAGCGAGGTCGCCACGAAAGCAGCGGGCGGCAAGGCAGGCGTAGCATACGAACTCGGATGAAACGCAACTTGCGGTCGGGTCGCCTTTGCCTTTGACACAATCGGCCGCCTCGGCTCGAATCTGCAGTGGGCCGCCTACGGACGTGATGAGATGTGACTGAGTGCGTCAGGCAGTTTCACATAAGTCACGCCACCGACCGCCACAATGCAACACGTACTACCTATCACCGAAGGCAGGTGGATTGA
>NW_027191821.1:0-1608 GCF_011745625.1 Cladosporium halotolerans
CTTCGGTTTCCATTGGAAACCAGTACCCAATGCGGTAACCTTCGCGTGCCAATCATCGGAGACATCGAGCTGCTGTACGTATCTAGGTACGTACCTCAGCTCAGCGTAGCGCGCCCTCCGACGCGATCATCTCGTGTTGTATGCAACAGAAGTCGGCTTCATAGAGAGCATCACTCATGATGTCGTTCCTTAATATGCCTGGCGCCGCTACCGACCTCACCGTCCTCAACCCCGAGCATGAAGACTTCGATGAAGCCAAACGTCTTGATCGGTTCAAGATCTGTGGCGTTGAGTATCTACGGTCAGACTCACTGGCAGGTCTCAAGGAGTCGCGAGTCAAAAAATCATCGATCTGGCGCTTTGGTGAGAAGCTCCTTCGTGTCAGAGATAGAAAGGAAGTATATTACTGCTACCAGTGTGAACGGCAGAAGAGAAAGCAACTTCTGCCGAAGCTCAGCGGTAACACCGGCGCGCATCAGCATCTCCTTCGTCATCATAACATCGACGGTGACGGTCGACCCAAGTCTCATCCTCCCGCAGGCCAGCATGGCATCGATGAGAACACATTCACGCTGGTGTCGGTGGCGAAGAAGTCGGAGTTTCAGCGTCTGCTCATCAGATGGCTGGTATACTGTCACATCTGCATCTCTATGGTAGAGAACGGGTACTTCAGAGATCTCGTTGCATACCTCAACAAAGGACTCGCGGCTTTGCTTCCATTAGCTCAAGCAACGATCCGTAAGTGGATCATGAATGCGCACCGGGAAGAGAAAGAGAAGATCAAAGAAGAGATGAGGACATCTATCAGCGGTATACATATCTCTTTCGACATGTGGACGTCGCCAAACTATCTTGCAATGCTCTCAGTCTTTGCGCACTACCTGGACAAAGGCGGTGCTCGTCGGAGCCGCCTCATCGGCTTCAAGCGTGTACTTGGAGCGCACACTGGAGAGAACCAAGCTGCACTGATCGTTGAGACCCTCCACGAGTACGGCATCGCTGGCAAGACGCGGTATTTCATGAGTGACAACGCAAGCAGCAACGACACCTGCGTAGATACCGTTCTAAAGACCATCTCGCCGGAGCTTTCGACCGCACAGCGGAAAGCACGTAGACTCCGTTGCCTCGGACACGTTGTCAACCTATGCGCCCGTGCTCTACTCATCGGGAGAGAATCGAAGAAGACATTGCGAAAGCTTGAATACGTCAGCGAAGAAGAGTCGGGGGGTACATGGCGATCACGCGGACCCGTGGGAAAGCTTCACAACATCATCAAGTACATTCGCTGGACGCCTCAACGGCGCGAGCAGTTTGCAAGCATTAGGATAAGAGGGGAGCTGGCAAAGTTCGATGAGCTCGAGGTAAGTATGAGATGTACAGCAGTCGCCATGCCTACACGGTGGTCCAGCTCGGATTGGCCGGCTGATCTTGAAGCAGCTTATTGAAGACAACGACACCCGTTGGAACAGTTTCTTCATGGCTATCGGACGTGCACTCAACGTCAGGGAGCGGATTGTCGAGTTCTGTTACCAACACCAAGCCGTAGGGGCTGACCGCCGGTTGGAAGACGATACCTTGAGCAGGTGCGAATGGGATCAATTGGAACGA
>NW_027191822.1:0-1598 GCF_011745625.1 Cladosporium halotolerans
GCTTGATCACGACCCTTTGGCTTGCTTGCTTGCTTGGTGCTCAAAATAGCCAAGCGCAAGCAAGCCGCTCGTACTGGGCTTGCTTGTGGACACCACTGCTCGCGTTGCGAAGTCGCCATCAGATGTGAGATCTCCTCAGTACGAAACCATAGCTCATGGGCCTTATATGCCAACTGTGCTTTCTTCGAATCAGAGCAGCCATAGAACCCGGGCTGACCGCCATTCGACACTGCATGCTTCAGTGGTCGACTGAATTTACTGTCAGATAGATAAGGAAATTGACTCATGGCCCACAACCACAGATCCTCGTAGCAGTTTCCAAAGTCTGCTTGTGCCTGGCCGCCAAAGTTATGTTCAAACTTCTTTCTAAAGCTTCGTTCATCATTCTCCTTCTGTTTACGATTCTTCCGGCTTTTCTTCCGCCGTTCACGAGGAAGAAGCAACTTCATGCCGTCGAAACATGCCCTCAGTAATTTGAAGTCTGCGAAAAAGGACTCTAGAGACACAATCCGCTTGCAGGTGAGCACGCGCTGCTCCAGCGCAGCACGAATTGTTGAATTCTTTACTAGACTGAAGACTTGATATTTGCTGAAGAGGTCTTCGATTGCCTTGCAATCTTGACTTAGCTCTGCAGGGTTGAGCAGTTGTAGAGCCAGAACTGTTGATTCATCTAGGTGTTCAGGAGGCACTTCTGGACCTAGAATGTACGTCCACATACTCGTTATTGCGGTCAGATATGCGTAAATTTCCTATGTCTATTGTCAGTTCGGTCTCGATCTTGTCTCACGGAAGACTTCGAACCTCGTAGCAGTGCATAGCATAGATAGGGTCCCAACTGCCAATGCTTTCCATGCCGCAACAAAGACTCTTCAAGCGTAAAAGACGCTGAAGGATTGGCTTCAGCCTGCCGCCATCATAATTCTTGATGCGAGCACATTTCTCGATGTGATCTTCACCAGTGTGGCGCAGCCAGTTATCTATCACTTCCTGATTGTCTTGATCAAGGATGTACATAAGTGTTCTACCATTTGGAAATTTGAGATCTTCTTGTTCAAGGTCCACAATTAGGTCAGCTGGCATGTCTTTGAGAATCAGCGTCATCACCATGTCCGAGCTGAGAAGTCGAATTACCTGCATCATAGAGTTTCACTGCCCAGGAACGGTCATCTTCACAAAGATGTCGCTGAGCCGCTCGAATTCGATGACGACCATAGATACATTTGAGCCGTGTGTGTTCGCGCAAGTTCAAGAGTGTGCAACCATTTCCAAGATCGTACAAGGATGATTGAGCAAGGCCAGCGTCTTTCAAAGCGTCGTCCAGTAGATCTTCACTGATGAGCACCGGCACGGCATGTGAGATGTCATCATTGTGACACCCGACAGTTTCGAACTGTGCTATCAAGTCGTCGACTTTCTTGTCATAAATGTGCCTGCTCGGGTCGAAACCGAGGTGTTGAATACGCAAGCGTGCGTACCCTTTGAAATAGCTCCCCCGGTGATCATAGATCTTGAATCTTGAATATTCAGAATCAGGTGAAGCTCAATCAGGAATCAAATCAGTCAGGTGGGCGCTCAATCAGAAATCAATCAGCAATCAG
>NW_027191490.1:0-178138 GCF_011745625.1 Cladosporium halotolerans
CTACCCCCCCTCCCCCACAACCCCGCCCTCCCTCCGCATCCTCGAAACAAACCTCAACGCAGTGCTATACACAACGCACCTAGCCCTGCACGCCTTCGCATCCCTCAACGGAACCACCGCCCAAGGAACGCAAGACACAAGCCTCACGCTCGTCGGCTCCGGCGCCGCCTTCCTCGACTGCCCGCGCGGGCCGCAGTACGCCGCGGCCAAGTGGGCCATGCGCGGCCTCATGCACAGTCTGAGGCGCACGGCGCATTTCTATCATAGCAGAGTCAACGTGCTGTCGCCTTGGTTCGTCTCTTTACCTCCTCTCTCTCTCTCTCTATCTGTCCGCAAGCTGGCAGAAACTGACAAAAATTAAAGGTACGTCCGCACGTCCATCCTGCCGGAATCAGCCTACGAACACGTCGAGGCGGCAGGCGTGGAGTTTGCCACAGCAGAGGACGGCAGACAATTGCTGCTGCGGATCGTGAGCGACAGCAGGATCCAGGGGCGGCAATTGTTTCTCGCGCCGCGGAAGTGGGCTGCGAGCGGGGGCTTGGATTTGGGAATCGATGATTTCGAGGGCGATGAGTTTTTGCAGCAGGTGCAGAGGGAGCAGTTGCTCGGGGCGCCGGTTGAGGAGGGGTTGTTTTTCGAGGGGAGGTGGTAGGAGAGTGAAGCTGGGTAGGGTAGGTAGATGGATCATCAGGTCTGAATGATCTCTTCGTGTGATGGTATCTCTATAGACAAAAAAGTTCCAAAATCTATACAAATGCACGCAGTCGCTCAAAAACAAACAAACGGAAACCTCCCGTCATTACCAATCACCTTTAAATCAACCCCTCCGAACCTCCGGGGCTCCCTTCTCAACATCCCTCGCTGCCTCGCCGGCATCCTGCACGCGGATCTCCGGCGCGATGGCCGGGGCCGTCGTCTGCTCGACCTCGAACCCCTCCTCATCAGCGTCCTTCTCGCCATCGCTCTTCTTGCTCCTCTTCATCTTCCTGCCGAGGCGGCTGAAGAAGCGGCTCGTGGGCCTCCAGACCTGCACGAAAGGCCAGCCGACGACCTTGGCGATCCGCTCGAACCACAAGTCGGGGAAGAGGCGGATGAGGACGGCCCAGGGCAGGCAGAGGGCGGACAGGACGATGGAGATGCCCCAGTCCTTGCCGTCGATGCGCTGGATGGAGAAGGCGCGGCCGCCGACGTACATGATCATGACCTGGCAGGTGATCATGATGAGGGAGATGGCGATGAAGAAGTAGTTGCGCTGCACGCCGGCCAGGATGTTGAACTTGTTGTCGAGCCGGCGGTTGTTGAACTGGTTGAAGATCTGCATCCAGACGAAGGTGTTGAACACCACGCTGCGGATCTCGAGCCCGTCGAACTCGTAGTTCAGGATGCTGGGGCCGACGTAGTACAGGATGAAGGTGACGATGAGCTGGAAGATGGCCTGTCCGATGATCATCTTCCACATGATGGTGGAGATGAGCGGGGCGGAGCGCTTGGCGGGTTTGCGGTCGAGGATTTCTTCCGTCGGAGGGTCGGAGGCGAGGGCGAGGGCGGCCATGGAGTCCCTGATTGTGGTGTTAGTGATGTTTTTATTGTTGTGATGCGGAAAGGCAAACTTACATGATGAGGTTGATCCAGAGGAGCTGGACGGCCGTGAGGACTGAGCTGCCCTCGCTGTTGGCGACGGCGGAGACGAAGGTGATGAGGACGGCGGTGATGTTGACGGTGATCTGGAATTGGAGGAACTTGCGAACGGCGTCGTTAACGGCACGTCCCCACATGAGAGCGGTCAGGATAGAGGCGAAGTTGTCGTCCATGAGGATAATGGCAGAGGCCTCTTTGGCGACCTCGGTACCGGCGATACCCATCGAGAAGCCAATATCAGCGGCCTTGAGGGCAGGTCCGTCGTTGGTACCGTCACCGGTGACAGCGACGATTTCACCAAGGGCGCGGAGCTGGGTCACGAGGATGCGCTTGTCTTCGGGGGATGATCGGGCCAGGACCTGAAGTTTAGGGAGAACCTCCTTCATCTCAGATTCGCTGAGGTTGCGGAAGACCGGACCTTCCATGACAGTGCCATCGGTGTAGATGCCGCAGTCAGTGGCGATAGCTTTGGCAGTAACAAGGTTGTCACCAGTGACCATGCGGACAGAGACACCGGCGAATTGGCACTTCTTGACAGCATCGGGCACACCAGGGCGAACGGGATCTTGGATACCGACGAGACCATTGAATGTCATGTTGTTGAGGACAGCGTCGAAGTCGGCCTGCGTAGGGTCGCTGTCGGAAGCGCATCCGACAGGAGGCCACTGCTTAAAGTCCTTGGAGATCAATGCGATGGTGCGGAGAGATTGCTTAGCGTAAGAATCGATGACAGACTCGAGGTTCTCGCGGTCGTTGGACTCCAGGCTGGAGGTGCCAGAAGAGCGGGCGATTTGAGAGCAGTGGCCGAGCAGAATTTCAGACGCACCCTTCACGTGGAGACGGTGCATGCCATCAGCGAGCTTCTGAACTGCGCCCATGCATTTGCGACCAGAGTCGAAAGGAATGAGCTGGACGATCTGTGCGTTGGAACGCTCCTGAGAAAGAGGACCCATACCAAGCACTTTGGCGAAGCTGAGCAGAGCAGTCTCGGTCTTGGATCCAACGAAGGTGCCATCCGCTTCATTCTCGAATGCTGTCGAGTTGATAGCAATAGAGTCGATCAACTGACGTCGCTCAGACTCGTTCAGCTGGGTGGCGAATGAAGTCAGGCGGCTCTCGTCACCGACGGCGTTCTTATCATCGAAGGAGCGCTCGCCAAAGGTGCCAGTAACGACAGTCATGACGTTCGTTGTCAAGGTTCCTGTCTTGTCGGAACACACTGTGGTTGCATTTCCCATTGTCTCGCAAGACTTGAGGATGCGGACCAAGTTGTTCAGCTTGACCATCCTAGTGGTCGCGAAAGCCAGGGCGAGAGTGACGGCGAGAGGAAGACCTTCTGGTACAGCGACCACGATGACCGTGACTGCGACAATGAGAATATCCATGAACTCGGACGCTTTTTCGCTCGGCGACAGCGGGCTGTCCGAGAGACCAGCGACGAAGCGGAACAAGAGGACGAAGAAGAGCAAGATGGCAGCGGCGGAACCGAGCTTGGCGATGGCGCCAGCGAGACCGTCGAGCTTGACCTGGAGAGGAGTAGGTGCCATGTCGACACGCATTGCCATGAGGATCTTGCCGTAGCTGGAGTTGACACCGACAGATGTGACGAGGTAAGTGCCAACACCTTCCAAGACCTTGCTGCCAGAGACGATGAACGGATCCATGTCTTTGCCTTCGGTTTGACCTTGCTCCAGAAGTTGGAAGACGCGCTCGCCAGGTGTCTTCTTGAGGGCGTCAGATTCACCGGTGGCGGAACTCTCGTCGCATTTCACATTATGTCCAGTGATGAAGATGCCGTCGGCGGGGACCAAATCACCAGGTTCCATGTGGACGATGTCGCCGGCGAGAATTTCGTGGATCGAAATCATGAATGACTTTCCAGAACGGAGAACCTTGACCTCCCTGTTGTCCTTCTTCGCGTTGAGCTTGACGAAAGCGCGCTCCTTTTGATAGTCGTTGAGAGAGCCGACGAGAACGACGACGAGGATGGCAATACAGATAGCGCAACCCTCTACCCAGTCGATTGACGGAGGAGCACCTGGAGGGTGCTCTACGCCAAACGTTTCGTATAATCCCAGAGCAAGGGAGATAGCGGCGGCAACGGTAAGCAGCCATAGGATCTTATCGTTATAGGCCATCCACATCAATTTCCAGAGAGGGGTGGGCTTCTTCTCCGGAAGGGCATTGTTGCTAAAGACGCGAATGCGGTCGGTGAAGGAGCCGGTAGCGGCGCTTGCGTTAGGCGCAGCGGCGTCGTGAGTTACCACGTCTTGCGGGTTCGTCTTCGTTCCTGCCTTCTGTCCATAATTTGAGGCCTCCTCGAAGGAGACATTACCACTAAGGTTGGACTCGTCGACGCTGAGACCAGTCTCGATGTCGGTCCTGAGGCCATGCTCGATGCCCCTGATGCCGCCTAGCGCGGCGTACGCAGCAAGCGACTTGGGGTTGAGAAGCTTGTTGAGCTGACCCGGGGAGAAGGCGAACTTGTTGTCTTGCACGGTGAAGTCCTTCTCGGAGCCAGGGTCGGGCTTCAAGGCGTCTTGACGCTCGACATCGCCAAAGATGCTGGAAGTCTTTGACGAAGCTCCTCCCGAAGACTGGGGAGGCTTGAGCAGAGGGCTGTCTGAATGTGCAGTGCTACCGCTGAGGGAGCGATCCCGGCCAAACGTCGGGGTGTTGAGCTGTGAAGGGGTGCTCGGGTGGAGGGTTGCGGGTGTATGTGTGGCAGAGATAGAGTCCTCGTTGTTATTGTCAGGCTGTGGTAGATTGTTAGTGTGTCGGTCGCCAGAGCAGGCGTGAGCCGGAGCATCACTCACGGGCACATCGACGTTGATGCGCGGCAGGTCGAGCCTGTTGGCATCGTTGGCGCTGTTCTGCGCCATGTTTGCGATGTACGTTAATTGGATGCGAGTTGGGAAGGATCACGACATGGGAAAGCCACACGGAGGAAAAGAGATGTATTTTACTGAGTACGGCGGCGGACTGCGCAGCGCAGTACACAGCCCCGGGAGCAGCATCACGGCTCGATTGTCGCGCATCGCGTGGGGGCAGGCGGTGGAAGGAGGCAGTGCAACGTCTCGACCAGTCGCAGGGGAGGGTAAGAGCGACGTCGTTCTTGGCTGCACTCAGAGGCGTCTGCGCGCGCCTGGGCGGCGGCTGCGCTGGGAGGAGGCCGCCATGGCGCGATTGGGGCGCATGAGGTGCTCGCTTGCGTCAGGCACGAGTATAACAATCGCACACGTCCGCGATATCTTGCTTGTCGACGGCTCTGCCTGCTGGCGGTGCAGTGGCAAGTGTGTGCGCAATCCTCGCAGCGCCTCGCGGGCAGAGTCCAGGCTCGAGGTCGCGCGGCTGGGCAGAGGCGAAGAGGCCTTGGACGAACTCTACATGCAACCAAGCGCGGCCATGACCGGCCATGCGCCACACTTCGCCACCACCGCCACACCTGATGCCTGAGACATCCCCGTCACCCCGTTGAGGCTGAAGGCCATCATGCGCGCTCTTCGGCGAAAGGCCGGCTACGTACCCCTCGACCGCAGCAGCACAACCACCTCGCTCTCGCCGTCATGCCGAAACCAGCAGAAACCTGCAATACTACGGTAATGACACCGAGGTGGCAAGACTCGCACGCTCTCGGCTTGCCGTTGGGAGACGCTCGGCTCAAGTCGCGTCAGACTCCTCCCGCCTCCGACGCTGCGCAAAATCTTAAAACGGCCGCCAAGCGCAATCCCTTGGCGCCTTCCGCCCCCCTCTCCATGGGGTAGTCAGCTCCGCTCGTCCATCTGCTCGACGTTTGCTGCACGAGTGCTACCCAACCATCATCGGCATCCTCGTGCGTGCCATGTTCGCTGATCTCGACGCCCCGCTGTCATCGGTCGTCTGCAGGTGTTCGTTCATCTGCAGGAGTCGGTCAGGCAGGCACTTGCATTCTCCTGCTGGCTTGTTGAAGGAAGGTGCGGCATGGCGTTCTTGTTGGCTTTGCTACGATGCAGCTGTCTCCGTCTGATTAGTCCTATCGATGCAGGATTATGTCCGCATCCATTGCAAGGTAATTAATAATTCTCCAAGTCACCTGTAAGTCACTCGCATGACTGCTCATCCCGACTACCACTTGCATGACTGCTCATCCCGACCACCACCTGCATGCATCCGCAGCGTCCCGCCTTCACTTCATCGATACCAGAAAATACCTCGTGCTTCCGAAACCGGAACGCACCCAACACTTTCCGTCGGAATATCATATGTGCTACTTCACTCAAAAATCTTCGACAAATCTCCATCAGCCATCGCCTTCTCATTACCCGCAAGCACTTCCATTTCCACCTTCAACTTACCAACCACCGACACCCCGCCGCCGATCCCGTCTGGGCACCCAAGACTCCCCCAAATCTTCACCCTCACACAAGCAAGCGCCCCTCTCTCCCAGAAAAGCCTTGTACCCCTCCGTTAACGGCCTCCGCAATCGGGCCTCCAAACCAACCGCATCCTTTCTACACATCAATTCATCAACGAGACCGCAGATCCCTCGTCCCTTTCTCTGGAAGCAGAGCCGCAAGCAGGCGGCACGGCTTTCCATCTACGCACGCCGCGCCGGGAACAAGCACCCTCCACGGTCGGATTGAGGGGTGCAGGTGCCTTAACTCGACAGACAAGCAATAGCGTGTCTTTATGAGGATCCTACTGTAGATTGCTTAGACGATTATTGGACGACCGGTTCGGAGTTGCATCTATTGCATCTGCTTCTGCTGCACCGCGGTGGAATGTAGTCCGTAGTTGTAGTGGCAGCAGACTAACGTCCAATATAACACTCATGTCCTCGATCCAGTCCATTTGATCGACCTCCTCTTCCACAACCCTCCCTCCTCTCCTCCCAACAGACGAACCAGCGAATCCGCAACAATGCGTTTCTCCTCCCTCACCAGCGACCGCCGCGCCTCGTCTTTCACGGACGAAAAGTCCAAAGACGCCGGCGCAGAGCACATCGACCAGCTCGAAGTCACCCGCACCGAATCCGCCGCCGCCGCCGCCGCCCCTATCGACGAAGAAGCATGGCGCGCGCGAGAGAGAAGGATCGTCCGCAAACTCGACATGACGCTGCTGCCGACCGTGTGGACGCTGTATTTGTTCAAGTGCGTCTTGCTCTCCAAACCCCACTCGATCGACTCACATTGTATTTGACAAACGCTGACTTGAGCCGCGTGCCGTAGTTATCTGGACCGGAACAACATCGCGTCCGTCCTCGCCCATTCAACTCCTCCCAAACCAAGAAGAACAGCAAAAAGCTAACGACGCTCGCGAAACAGCCAAGCCCGCCTCAACTCCTTCGAAGAAGACCTCTCCCTCACCGGCAACGACTTCAGCGTCGCCGTCTCCATCCTCAGCGTCGGGTTCGTCAGCACGATGCATCCCCCGTCCTCTCTTCCTCCATCTGGACCAAACCCGGTGCTGACGATCGAATGGACAGATACGTCCTCATGCAGATCCCCAGCAACATGATCCTGACGAAAGTCCGGCCCTCGCTGTACATGCCCTTCTGGGTCTGCGTGTGGTCGTGCATCTCGGCCGCCACGGCGGGGACGACGAGTTTTGGCGGGTTGGTGGCGGTGAGGTTTTGTCTTGGGTGAGTTTTTAGATATCGCGGTTCTGGGGATGGGGTTTTGTGATGGCGTGGGATTGCTGACTTGGGATTTTGGGGCGTAGTGTTGCTGAGGCGCCGTTTTTTCCGGGTGAGTTCCGAGTTTGATGATCTGCTTTGGGTTATGCGTCGCTGACGTGCGTTAGGTGCTTTTTACATGCTTGTGAGTACACTAAGCTGCTGAATGTTTTCGGTGGACAATTCTGACGATCGAAAGTCGTGCTGGTACACGAAGAAAGAGTTGGCATTGAGAACCGCGATCCTATACTCTGGTCTTGTTCTAGCGACTGCCTTCTCAGGCTTGTTGGCAGCAGGCATCTTCGCCGGACTGGATGGATCGATGTAAGAATGATTCAACGGCACTGCTGAACCCAATACTGACACCATTTCTCAGGGGCTTAGCAGGCTGGCAATGGCTCTTCATTATCGAGGGCGCAGCCAGCTTCCTCATGGGCCTGATCGCCGTCTTCATCCTGCCCGACTTCCCCTCCTCAACAACTGGCTCCGGCACCTGGCTCTTCAACGCCGCCGAACGCCAGCTCGCCATCGAGCGCATCGAGCGCGACCGCGTCTCCGACAAAGAATCCGACCACTCGATCTGGTACGGCCTCAAGCTCGCCGCGAAAGACTACCGAGTCTGGGTCTTCGTATGTCTTTGCCCCCTCAACCTCTCCCCTCCCTCCCGCCCTGCCCTGCCCTAACACTCCACTCCCATCACAGTCAATCATGCTCTCCGCAAACCACAGCGCCTACGGCTTCAACAACTTCTACCCCTCCATCGTCCGCGGCTTCAACCTCGGCAGCAACACCATCACGCTCGTCTGCACTGCGCCCCCCTACCTGATCGGCGCCCTCATCACCTTCGCCATGGCCTACAACTCCGACCGCACCAACGAGCGCGGCTGGCACATCATCGCCTCCATGAGCGTCGCCATCGCGGGCTTCGTCATCAGCCTCGCGACGCTCAACGTCCCCGCGCGCTACTTCGCCAGCTTCCTGTACATCGCGGGCTGTTTTACGGGCAACAGTCTTGTTTTCGCATGGGGCGCGAGCACGACCAGCCAGACGCCGGAGAAGCGCGCGTGCGCGACGGCGATCATTAATGTGCTCGGGCAGGCGGGGAATATCTGGTAAGATTGGTCTTTCTTCCTCCCTTACGACAGATAAACAGGTGTGTGTGGAGATGAGGTGTGCTGACGGAAGTGTTTGCGCTGCAGGAGCCCTTACTTCTTCAGCGCGGGCGAGGAGCCGCGGTACGTCAAGGCGATGCTGCTGATGATCGCTTTCAGCGTGCTGAGCATTGCGTGCTGTGCGCTGATGAAGGTCGTGCTGGTTAGGGCGAACAAGAGGATTAAGGCGAGTTTTGAGGGGACGGGACGGACGCCGCAGTTGTATACCCTGTGAGGTGTTGTGAGCTCTGGGTGGATCTCTGGAGAGGGTATGGAAGGGGGATTGCTTGCTGAGCGGAAGTTTATTGAGTGAAAAGGCTTGGCGGCTGAGATGGATGTGGTGTTCATTGAATGTCCGGAATGGTGCTTGAGCGCGAATCTGGAAGATGAAGCCGAATGGGAGCGGAGAATTTCCATGAGTTGGCATTCAATATCAACACGGCTTGATCGAGGGTCTTAGATGAAAACGGCCGTGATTAACGCCGACAGCGACGTTCATACATTACAAAAGAGAATACACTACGCTAGTGTCATGTCATAAACGTATTACCACACCTTCTTCCATCACATTACAAATCCTCCTCCTTCAGCTCGCCGTTACCGTGGTGGTGCTCGCCGCTGTGGCCGCCGTGGTGGTGGTGCTCGCTGCTGCTGTATCCGCCACCGCCGCCAGAGTGCATGACGGTGCTCCTCGAGACGATGCGAGAGCCACCAGACTGCTTGGAGCCCTCGGCCTTCTGAAGAGCGTGGAACTGCGAGATCTTCTGTTCCTCGAAGCGCTCGAGGTCGCGGCACTTCCTCTCGTACTGAATTTATGTAGTTAGTGTTTGGACGTCCCGTAAGCAAATCAGATTCTCGACTTACCATGTCGATCGCGTTGTCTCTCTCGCGGTCGGCAGAGTTGCGGGCGGAAATGGCACGCTCCTTCTGCTCACGCGCCTCAACAAGCAGAGTGCGGAGGCTCTCAATCTCCCAACGGAGCTCCTCAGATTCGCTGTCGAACGATTCGTACCGCTCAGTGACCTCCTCGTACTCGTGCTTGAAGTCGTCGAGTTCCTTGCGAGCGTTGTCGCGGGCGTCGATGATTTCGCCGTTCTGAGCGAGGGCGAGGGTGAGCTTCTCCTTGAGAAGGGCGATCTCCTTCTCGAACGGTCCGTGGCGCTGGCGGGCATCATCGCGGGTCCTCTCGGTCTCCCTGATGACTTCGGTGAGCTTGAGGGATTCGCTGCGGAGCTCGGAGATGTTGCTCTCGGAGCGGGCGATCTGGTCCTGCAGGGTGGTGACTTGACGCTGAACGTCGAGCACGTTGCGGCGCTCAGTCTCAACGTCGTCCTTGAGGGTATCGCGCTCCGACGTGATGAGGCGGAGCTGGTCGTGCTTGTCGTCGAGCTTGGTCTTGAGAGTCTGGGTCTCAATAGTGATTTGGCTGAGCTTCTCATTGGTGGTTGTGACCTCTCTTCTGACCTGCTCCAACTTGAGACTAAGATCAGTGTTGTGCGTCTCAACATCGCTGAGACGAGTGGTCTTGTCCTTGATCTCGTAGCGCAGGCGCTCAATGGAGGAGACGTGGTCATCACGCTCGAGCTCGACCTGGCGAAGCAGGTCTTTCTCGCGCTTGGCCTCACGCTGGATTGTCTCGAACCTCTCGTTAAGGTCCTGCAGCTCTCTTGTTGTCTCAGCGTGCCTGGCAATGGCACGCTTGAGCTCATCCTGCAGACGGTCCTTCTCGTAGAGGAGCTCGGAGCGCTCGTTCTCCAGAACGCGGTTGCGGTCGGTGGCGGTGGCGGTGTCCTTGCGAGCATTCTCCAGCTGACTGGTAAGGTCCTGAACCTTGGCAGTCAACTCACTGTTGATGCGGGCAAGGTTACGGTAGTCGCTGCGTTGCCTCTCGGCGTCGTGGATAGCAGCGTCGCGCTCGGCCTCGCGGTCACGCAGCTGAGCATTTCGGGCCTCCAGGTCGCTCTTGTAGGTGTCGTGGTGGAACTGCAAGCTAGAAAAGGACGCCTGCAGAGCCGAGTAGTCCTTGCGCGAGCGCTCCTATATGCTAGTCAGTAAAACGGTTTGCAAAATCAAGGTTGAGAGGAGACTAACAATCTCAAGATCGCGCTCGGCAACCTTCTTCTCGTGCTCAGTGGAAGCATCCTTAGACACGTTGATGATTGCGAGAAGCTTCTCAATCTCCGTGTTCTTCTCTCCAAGCTCTGACCATAGATGTCAGCATGCGGTCATGAGGTTACGCGATTAATTCCGGCTTACCGCGGTGCCTGTTGTCGTGTTGATCATCCTTTGCCTCGAGCTTCTCCGAGTATTCTTCGATCTGGATCATGAGCTCCTCACGCTCGCGGTCAAAAGCTTCACGGTCCGCCATGAGAGTCATCCAATACTCTTTGAAAGAAGATGCCTCCCTGCTGGCGGAAGTCATCAATTCCATCAATGCGGTAAACTTGCTCTCCGCCTGAGCACTGAGGTCTGAAGACATCTTGCTCCTGTGGCTGGCCAGAAAAGAGCTTTGCCTGCGCGAGCCGCCACTGGTGATCATGCGAGAGGAGCGGAAGGCCTTGGAGCCTCCAGTCCTGGAGCCACCAGCGACACTCTGTGCGCCTGAGAAGCCGCGTGCGCCTCCACTACGAAGCAGAGACGAGCGACCACCGAACTTGGGAAGGTCGCCAGGCTCAGAGCTAGCATCCTGCTGTTCGTTGAGAGTCTTGAGCTTGTTCACTGTGAGCTTCTCAGGGCCGAGATCAGCTCCGCCATTGAGAAGGCCCGCGGTGACATTGCTTTGATCGGTATCGGAAAGGACCATTGTGATGGATGGGACAATATTGGTGCAGCAACGGAACACGGCGCATGCGCGAGGCTCGCAGCGATTTAAGTACGCGGCAATGGTCTCCAACCTGGCCGAGGGGATGCGCAGCTGGGCGCGTCATCTGTTGGAGCAACGGTTACCGACTAGTTGAGTAGCACTTCCTAGCGCTGCATTAATGTGCAGCCCCCGCAACATCGAGAGAATGCCATCGGTACGGTGGCAGGTATGTACGGAATCATTCCAAAATGTCCCAGCCATACGGATCGTCTGGCATCTCGGGCGTGCATTAGCGAGGTGATATCGACCAGACATGAAGAACCATTCGGAGCGGCCGCTGAGCTGGACTGTTTTCGATCCTAGCCATCAGAGGAGGTAGGCTGTGACGCTTTGGATATCACTAGTGTAGGAGCACATGAGAGCGGACCATTAGCGGTATGATCATTTTATGGCTTCAACCTCTGGTACGGCGTCCATCTGTATCATAGCAGTTTTGCAAGGGGCGGCAGGGATGATTGATCCCAGTACTAGACCCAGACACTTGGGATAAGCGATGTGGAGGCTGCGGCATCCTGATGTGTTGCTGGGGTCTGAACAGTGAGGTCCGATCCACAAGTGCGTCAAGCGCGGTCAGAGTGGGACGCATTCGGGCTACACGGATAATTGTAGGTGGCCCCTCGAGTCCCTTCACCAGCGACATGACCGCGATGGCGTGTTGGCGTCGAGCTCGGTTTGAGCTGTGGACGTCGCCTCCTGCAGGAGTTGCGGAGAATAGATGACATGAAGTGTGGAACTCGTTAAAGTGGGGTTGTCGTTTTGGGAAAATAGGTGTCAACCTCAGGCAGCTCTGTCTCGATGCGGAAATCACCATCTGACAGCAAAAGACACGGCATCATCTTGCATTCCTTGCATTTCTCCTGGATTACATCGCGTTGCTGTCAAGATTCGCACCTCATACCAATTCACATGCTTGTCACTCTTGAAAGTATGCAAATCAAAGAGATCGTGATCAAAGGCGTCCCCGGCAAGCGGTTCCGCAAAAAGACCATCGATCTCTCGCTCTGCGGACCGCGGCTCGCGGCACGCGCGGGAGATCTTCGACCGTACCAAAGATCGCTGCGTCATGTACTGTAAAGCCTCCCTGCCGTCTCCACTAGATCGTCGGCACACGCACGAATAGATCCACTGCCATTGCAGATTTAGCTGCTCCCTAAGTGCCGGGGTCGCAAAGACTCCAGCCGCCCAGCTCATGCATACCAATGCACTTTGCCGACCTCTCCACGCAATGCCAGCCATGGGCTCAACTGTCATGCGTATGATCTGGGCATGCGAACCAGTGGCCTGCGAACGAGAGCACACACCATGCAAAGGCATGCAACAGAGACACCGTTCCGCCGACGCGACACAGCCTTCGCGATTTCTCGGACTTTGTCGCGTCGATGCTTTTTGAGATGCTTCACAAGGTTCGCTTGCTGACGCACCAAGACTATTGCGCTTAGATCAGCTCTTTGGACGAGAAAGCGCAGTCTGCCGTTCTTTATCTTTGACTTTCTGCCCAGTACTACTGAAGAACTATGGGAGAAGCAGTCGTCTTAATTTCAGTCAACTCACCCATTCGTCCAAGACAAACAAGATACCGAACTCAATTCTGTATTGCGGAGATGGTGGGAGGGAATGGACTCTGGAACGCGACGTAAGTATCTTGCGGAGATGTTTGCCTCAACAAGTGGCCATTCTCTGATGATGAATGGGCGGAGGAGATACTCGATGGAACTGACAACGACGTCTCGATGAGGTTGACCACAGTCTTTCTAGCTCCTCGAGAAGTTTCCCGCCGATCAGATCACTTCCAGCACAGTACCTAGAGGACTACCGCAACATTAAATGAATGGAAACTGATCATGGCTCCAGGTCAGCCAATCCAGACCGCCAAGTTCGCATCGATTGTCGGCGCGAAGAGTAGACGGAATGCATACGGAACAACTCAGGCGAATTCGAAATACTGAAGGTTGCTCTTGCCGAAAGGCGACGTCTTCGGATAATTCGGTCATGATATACTATGGACTCGACGCGCCATCCGTTATGCAGAGACAACCTGACGACATTTGCCTGCGTGGACTGTGATACCGAAGCCTCGCCGTTTCCGACCCTTAGCTACCTCTCTGGAGAACGTCGGCAGTATGTCGATCCGAGTATGATAACGGACCTCACACCTTATAAAAGAGCTTCGCATGGCCTTGGAGATACCATTTGGTGCCATAGAGACAAAATCCAGCCGCAGCCGACAAAGCTCCGCAAAAGCCAATCGAAATGGCATACGCACCTGCTCCGCTCTTGCCCAAATTGCTCCGTGAATACTCTTGAAGCAGCATTGCGAGAGGGTTTCCGGCGAAACAGGGTACAATGAGACTCAGCCAGAAGACGGCCATGGCAGAGCCAAGGTTCTTCACTCCGACTGTCGAGGCTGCCACTGGGGCTGCGGCGCTCCATACAGCGCCTCCGGCACCTCCTTGGATGAGTGCGAATGCGGCAAGCGATGCGATGCTTCTTGATGGAAGCCAAACAGCCCAGCATGCTATGCCGTTTGCTAGGCATAATGCTATTGCCATGTTGACGCGACCAAACTTGTCGAGCACGAAGCCGGCAATAGGTCGTCCGATCATGAGACCGGCTGCGAGAAGAGACTGTATCATGGCGCCCTGCGCTTGAGAAAGACCCAAGCCATTGGTTGCGAAGATCGCGATGCTGTATAGGGCCACGTAGTACGACATCACTGTGAGAGAAAGTGTCAGCTTTGTATTGTACCGCTGCTCAAATTGGATACACGAACTCGCCAGCCCTCCCCAGATCCACACCCAAACGAATCCGCGGTGCACAATCCATGACAGCTGCAAAGGCTCTGAGAAAGCGCCAGACTCTTTCAGTCTCGGCTTCATCAGCAATATGCAAGGGAAGAGTATCCCAGCCGAAATGGTTCCATTAGCGATCAGAGAATATTTCACGGACGTCCGTTCGATTAGAAGTCGGGTGGTATTCGAGAAGATGAGGCCCCCGAAGCCTGAGCCAGCATTTGCAAGTCCCTATGCCTACTCAGTTCGATGTCGCAAATATGACCCCTCATGAGAGACACCTACTTGCGCCAGACTCAGTCTTCGATCGAACCATTGTGCCAACAGCGGCTGTGAAGGGACTAGAGTCTATTCCCCATGAAGGGTAATATGTCAACAATCATATACTCCTAAGAGCGAATTTTCTCTGCAACTCACCAATCCTAGGCCTGTGCAGATCGTCAGCAAATGGTCGAACCTACTCCAGGCGTCCCATTCTCACTCACCAACGCCAAAGATCAGGCCTTGACAAACTATGTAAGTCTCGAAGTTCTTACACAACCCTGCCATGCACTGACCAAGGCTGCATGAAAGCGCTCCTATTCCGACATTAGTGACTTCTGAAACCGTCTGGTGCCAGGTTAGCATACCTGCAAGCATTGGTACGCGATGACCGAAGTGCTTGGTCAGGAAGTTGGCCAAAGGGGCGCAAAGCAAAGCAACAGCGATAGAGGAGCTGCCAACAAGAGAGTACTTGAGAGGCGTGGCGCCCGAGAACGTATCGTTTGCTTCGAAGTATGACAGGTACACGCCGAAAGAAGTGTTGAATCCTTGTGAGTGTTAGCCAAGGCTCCATCTAATATGAACTGAAACGACTGACCCCATGTTGCTGCGTTCAAGAGTAGGATCGAAATCACCATTATCCACCCATAACCGCCATTCGGAGGATCATTGACTGTCGGATCTTGAGCAGCCTCCAGCTGTTTCTCAGAGTCTGGGCCACCACGTTGGCAAACGATGGGGGCGGAGGTTCCTTTGCTTTCCCATGCGCCGGCAGCAGAGGCAGCCATATCTGCTCTTTCGTGATCGGCTCAAGAATCGAAGACTCTGTCAAAATAAGTTATGCTCGTAAGTCTGTAGAGTCGATGAGGTGCGAAAAAATGAATCATCATAGAGGCGGACCCTCGACTTAAATCACGTTCCCCAGGCATTGCCATCGTAGTCTCGACGCATGGGTCGATACGCATCTGGATGGTCCGCCTGCACGATTGACTAAAAAATACGACGCAATAAGGATACGTGTGTCAGCGTCTGCAGGGTATGTTAAAACGCGAGCCCGACAAGGCGTGGCCGGGGCCTACAACTGAACACCGAGCACCTTCGCCGACCTGCGCGCTTCTCTCACTGCCGATCCACGTACTCACAAGGAGACGAGAGAGCTAGAGCGTAAAGATTATGTACGTTGATTGCTATGCTAAGGCAGTCTCCCGCTCACAGAACATCTGGCCTAAATATCAGCGTGACGGTTCATTGAGTGCGTCGACTGGAAATCTCGGAAATCCAGGCGTATGACCAGCACGTTCAAAGCAATTAGTGTTCCGACCAGGTAGTTTTGCATGCCTTCTGTACAAAATGAAGCGAAATGTGGAATTATAAATGCCAACAACAGGCTCCCCAATGGTCGTGAACACCTGGGAGGCTCTGGGTTGTCCGGTAGGCTCGTGTCAAGCAGTGTTGTCCAGACGCATCCCATTCTGAGAGGAGGGCAGTCTCGACGCAAGTAACATGCAAGTCAAAATCTGACCTGTTCGTTCACATCAAGGTGGCATGGTTGCTGACCACCAGAGCGGAGAGTATTACTCTCTGGTTTCTTGCCATGCATTTGACTTCCCGATTCGGCGTCGGCGATCAGATCTGAACGCCGAAGATGCCCGAACCACGAGCATGCGGCGTCCGCGGTCTCCCAACAATTGGGCCAACAATTCTTTTCGCCGTTTTAAACAAAGCCGATATGTTTCGATGCAGGAGTCATGGCGAATACAGGGCGGCACACTGAAGAGATCGCGAGCGCTTCAGGCAGCCCGCCGTCGCAGAACGGTTCGAAGCAGCATGTTGCTTGCTTGCCTTGTCGGCAGACAAAGCAAAAATGCTCCAAAGGCATTCCATGGTAAGAATACATATTTTTCATATCTCAATGGTTATCCAATTGATATTGACTTCCTCACAGTCAACGCTGCTCCAGGAATCAATTGAGCTGTCGATATCCCTCGAAGTCAAATCGAGGGAGAAAGCGCGGTAGCACTAAGTAAGGACCAATCAATCTGAAGAAAGGACTCGTCTGATGTGAGAATCCAGCAAACCTGACACAGCGGAAAAATTGCTGTCAAGATTGAGTCGAAGCTCATTTAGGGATGAAGTGATAGCTGCCCTTGGCGGGCAGAATGGCGGCAACTCGACATCACCACCACCAGCAACAGTAGGAGCTTCTTCGCGACGGCTCGAAAGTCTTCAGGAGCCACCAGGTGACCAGCGACATGAATCTTTAGTGGGATATCTAGACTGCCATCAGCCTACTTATTCTCCACTCGAGATTCTGGCAGCGGCCGTGGCCACCAGCAGGCACGCATCGCTAACCGGCGAGGCATCATCGTCTGGTCTCAGGCAGGGAGCTCCAGACCTTACAGCGCCCGGATCGCTGGCACTACAGGCCACGGAAAATTCTACAGAGACGCTTGCAGCAGACAAGGCGGTTGAGCTGTACTTCAGTCAGTTGGCATTCAATCAACGCCATAGAGACAGTTTTGCTTACCAGATTACAACAGCACCACGTACACAGGAGCAGACGGATTGGCAAATCCTAGTTTCACAGCCCGCCGACAGCACCCTTCAGCTGCAATCCACTCTCCACGATCCTATCAATTCGAGACTGGTTGACTCGGACGATGCAATCCTCTACTTCAACCTGTAAGCTCCAGATCCGAACGGCACCGCCATGATTATAGCATAGCGAGAACAAAGTCAGCTAACGTATTATCGCAGCTTCTTTGAATACCGCAATCCCCTAGTCGGGCTTCTTGACCCTATCTTGCACACGCCTCAATTTGTCCGCTCGAACTCATTCACTCTCTTCTCCGTCATTTGCGCTTTAGGCTGCGCCATGTCAGATCGTGCCCGCGACAAGTTGCTGTGTTCGGCCTTAGTCGTTTTGGCCGAAGGCAATATAAAGTGGTCAATTGCCGCATCGGTCAGGACCGTCGAAACCATCCAGGCGATTATCAACATGACATACTGGGCTCCAGCATCGGAAAGACAATGTGATGATCCTTACTGGCTGCGCTTGACACATGTAAGTGACTCAAGGGATTTCATCTTGAGATAACCGAATAGATCATGACTGACAGGCCGGATCATAGGCTGCGCAGACTGGCCGAGAAATGGGCATCCATCGACCAGAAACGATCGTTCAAAAGGTCAATTCCATACCAGGGCTCACCGAAGAAGACAGAGAGCGCCGACAACGCAACTACGAGCGCACATGGCTGTACGTCTTCATCGCAGACAAAAGCTTCGGCATCGCGACTGGCCGCCCCATGTGTGTATCCTGGAAAGAGCTCATGCCGGATGTTGCGAACTGGTGGCGCAGAAAGGGCACCACGCCATTGGATCGTTTGCTCTGCGGCGTGGCTGAAATGAGACTGATAACAGTGAGTGATTCCGCACGCTAATGTTAGACAAGCATTTTGACCTCGTGCCTCACCACAGGTCCGAGCCTTCGAAGTCCGCCAGACACCCCCTCGAACCAAAGCGACCATCCTACAATGGCAAAGATCAAACTTCGCCGCCATCTCCCACCTGCGAAGCATCCGCTGCTCCCACCCCGAACCCTTCGCCACTCCGCCCTCGCCCGCCATCCCCACCCTCTCCTTCTACCTAGACTACTCCCTCGTGCTCATCAACTCCTACGCCCTCCGCGACCTCATCGGCCTCGGCGTCCTCGACGACCAAGCAGAACTAACAAGCATCTACCAGCAAAGCATGCAAGTCGCAGACCGCATGATGGAGACGATCCTCCACGACCCCGCGATGCGCAAGCTCATGCTGGGCATCATCAACCCGCAGCTCGTGATGCTGTGCCACGTGGCGACGGAGACGATCCAGGCCGCGCGGCGCAACACGCTGCCGCAGACGGTCGCGGCCGCGGCGCTGAAGGCGCGCTCCGTCGCGCTGCTGCTCGACGACGTCAAGCGCGCGGTGCCCTGCACGTCGTGGGTGGCGCTGTACTCGACGCTGTATAAGAGTTTTGTCGCGCAGCTGGACGAGGTGCTCGCGAGCGATCTTTCTTGCGCTGGTGAGGGGTTTGGCGATGCGGCGCTGACGGGGTGGTGGGATCCGGTTGATGGGGGCTTGTTGGATTTGTCGAGTTGGTTGGAGAGTGAAGATGCTGGGGGTCTTGGGTCGGAGGGGCTGGGGCTGGGTTGATGAAAGGCATCAACGTCTCATTGAAGGGCCCGAAAACGTGAGATTGCATGCGACATGGAGACGAAGTAAACGTTGTCGCAGAAGAATCGCTGCAATTTGTCTAATCCTGACCGATGAGTACCATACTCTGTAGGTAATGATGGAGATATCCTCGCCGTGAAAGAAAGAGATAGACAGAACGCCGCGCGATGCCATGCCCGCTTGCCCGCCATGCAATGTACAAATCGAAACAAAAAAGCCCGCTTCAAAGAGAAAGACCAAGCGCGACCAGAAAAGGCGCGATGCCATCACAAAACCCCACGCAACTCATTACAAAAGACACTCAAATCAAAAGCCAACGAAACCTCAGAGCCCCCAAACACAGAATCCTCGACAAGCCCCTTCCCTTCCCAGTCCCAAATCGCGTGCCAGCTTCATCAAAGCATGCCCCCGCCTACGTTAAGCACTCCTCTTGAAAACCTCCACGCCCAGCGTCGGAGTCTCCACCCACCGATTGTCCGGCACGCCCTCGTTCTTCCTGCGCTCGAAGAAACTCTGGCACTCGCCCACGACCATCATCCACTCCGCCAGCGCGCGGCCCGTGTACCGCGCACGCTCCCTGCCCAGACCCTTCGGCTCGATGGCTTGCAGGTGCTGCGCGCCGTTGGCGACGGGCGAGCGCGTCTGCAGGAACTCTTGCGCTGGTTTCGGCAGGCGGGGCGGGAAGAGCCGGATTTGGCCCGGGGCTTTGACGTTGGGGTGGAATTCGAGAGAGAATTTGAAGGAGAAGTGGCGGTGGGCTGCGGTGGCTGGGTTGGTGCTGGTGGAGCGCGTGGAAGGTTTGGGATCTGGGCTGGTGAGGGTCGTTGCGGTGGCGTTGCGAAGGCGGTCTTGGGAGGGCGAGCGATTGGAGGCGGCGTGCTGGGCGTCGTTGATGGCATCTGCCGTGGAGCGTTGGAGGTCTGAGGAAGAGCGGACGGGGCTCTTGGGCCGGTTGCGCGTCGTCATCATGTTCCGGATCATGCCTCGCAGGCCTTTGGGCGGGCTGTTGGGCTCGTCCATGGAGTGGGAGGAGTTAGGCCGGGATTCCATTTCCATGACAGAGTTTTGCTCCGAGAATCGCTTTGTGCTCGAGAGCTGCGAGGAAGGGTTTGGTGGGACAATGCCGTCGAAAGAGATGAATGAACCGCCGCCAACGTTGGTTGGGGCGTCTGTCCTGATGATCAAGAGGCGGCGACTCGGGGCGGGGTTGCACGGATTGGTCGGCGGAAGCAGAGCACGACGCTTGGTTGCGTCTTCGCGGAGCCAGAGATAGTGTGACCATGTAAGCGAAAGGTGTTCGTGCATAGCCCCGAGAACCTCCACCTCCCGTTTCGCCGGCTCGCCATCGAACCTTCCGACTCGCCAGCATAGCAAACGCATATAGTACGCCCTAACCATCGGGCACCAGTGGTTGAATCTACTCTCAAATATGTCGGGGTCCAGCAAGAAGTTCATGCACAAGTCAGCCTTCCGTTCGGGGTCCGAGGCGAGAGGGTTCCAGATGGTGTACAGGAAAGCATAAAGCCGGATTTCCGTCAAGGTATTCTCGCTACTGGCCATTTTCTTGCAGACGGTGGCCCAGAACTCCGCGTTGAGCAATGGACCTCTACTGCTCTCCAGATGCTCGAAGCGGACAAGAATCACAAGTGCCTCTTCTAAGAAGTCTAGCAGTGTGTAGCATGCCGAGTGATCGAAGATAGACGTGCCGCGGGTGGCGCTTTGCAAAAGGTCGTTGAAAGATTCTGCAAATAATTGACGAGCGAGGGGATGTTCCGCAGCTCGCTCAGAAATGAAATCGCGTATTAACATTATGAGCCGATTCTCGGCCATTATTCGTGTGGCGTTAGCAGGCAATGAGGGTATCGTAGAGGCCACTGCATCCGGGCCCGAAAAGACATCGTCGAAAGTGGAAGACGTGCTGGCGGAGCTGATCTCTTTGCCAGCAGGCTTCGCATCTCTGTGTATTGTAGAGTCGAGGTTCGTGAGAATCTGGCCGTGGACCATGAGCAACCCGGGTACACACATCCGCTCGCTCTTGTTCGAGCCCATGGGTAGGAAGTCGGCAACAAGTATGTGGTAGTGTTTGACGAAGACGTAGAACAGATCGCTTTCTCGACCGGTCCATCTCTCCAGCCAGTAACCCCACCAGTCGATGTGATTCGTGCCGAGTGGAAGGGGTGGTGGGTTGTGCAGCTTGCGCATCATCTTTGACAGTGACTGAAACTCAAGACTGTGCAGAGCTGGCGGAAAGCAAGATAAGATTGGCTGTGAGACCTCCGTGAGCTGGTCAAACTTGCCTATGCCATTCTCGCTCAGCACTCTGCGCAAAGTGTCTGCTGGTAGATCCCACAGCCTGACCAGAATATCGGCCATCCCTGGCACGAACATGAAGGCATAAGCGCAAGCTTTACCGCAGAATGTCACCAGACTGGCAGATGCGTTGCGCAAAGTCATCTTATCGACCACGAACGCCATCTGAGCACTCAGATTCTGCAGAAAGATGTTCCGCACATTGTGGTGAACAGACTCGGTCAAGAAATCCGACACACTTGACGAAGCGGATGTAAGAGACAGATCGCTTCGGGATCGCACGCGTTCCTCACGGGTGTTCAAAGGAGAGAAGGGGGATGGCGGCAATCGCCACTCGGGTCGCTCCATGATGCCAGAAATGCCATCGAGAATCGCAGGCCGGTCGGTCCCGGATATTGATTGGTTGTTTCGTCCATGGAGCATTTCCAGTAAGCCGCACCACCATTTGTTCAAGATGTTAGCTCTTCGGTCCAGGTCCTCAGCTCGGAGCTTGCTGTTCGACGTGTGGTTGGCATACTGCCTGAGAAAGGGAATCAAAGTCGAGCGCAAGACGTTTGCCTTCAGAGCCACCGATTTCGATGAGAACTTGGCATAGTCTCCATCCAAGGCACGAAACACACTCCAGAGCTCGTCTTTCTTCTTCGACGCTGAAAGTGGGCTGCCAGAATAGGTGCGATCGCCAGACACAACTCTCGGGACAGGAGTTGCGCGTTCCTGGTTGCTTGAGTCGTGTTGTGCTGAGGGTAGACGGTCGGTGGAAAAAGACTTTTGGAAGACAGGGACCTCTGGCACAGGCGGCGCGAGTCCCTCGTCTGCGCTCTTGCCGCGGAAAAGACCATCAGTGGGCCTGGCGAGTTTGTTGCGAATGGACAAAGATTTCCGGCGGAGAAGCCCAGGTCGTTCCGGTGAAGTGTCGGCGCTTGGTGTTGCAGAGTGCGAGTCCCGTACTGCGTCTGACGCTTTCTTGGGCTTGACGGTGTCCTTTCGTCGAAGAAGTGATCTTCTGTTGCTGGAACGCGCCGCTCCCGGAGAAGGCGAGTCTTGTGCATCCGCTTGACCGCTAGGTTGTGATTTCGGGACCGACAATGACTTCCTCTTGTCGCTTTTCTCCGGCGAAGGTGAACGTGAACCAGGTGCGGAAGAGCCAGATATCCACGATCTTCTATTGAGTCTGCTGGCGAACGACGAGCCTGGGATGATCCGGGGCCTAGTAGGTTTTGACGGGGACGCTGTAGGTGTCGGGGTGCTCGCGCCGCTGTCGTTTGTATCGGAGGTCTCCAACGCCTGCGAATCTGCCGCCTCTTCGCTCGAACCTTCCTTCTCGGCCTGCTTCTGCAACACAATCTTTGGGTTCTGGTGTAATTGAGCAACAAGATCAGGAGGATCTGCAACTGGCGACCTTATCTCAAGTTCGTCGGGCGTGTTCCAGCCCGAGGAGTCAGGTGGGGAGCCATCCGCGGCGTCGTCCGATGTGCTCAAGTCGGTATCCGTGAAACTACCCTTGATAGCGACGATGTTCGTATTGACATATTTCTGTTGGTGCACGGCATTGGGCATGTAGGTGTACGAAGCCGACCGGGGGAGTTCCGAGTTCAAGACCGGCGGTCGTTCCTTCTCTTTCATGCCAACGAGGGCTGCCGGGGTCTGGTACCCCGGCGGCCTCCTATTCTCGCCATTTGTCCGAGAGTGTACTGTCTGCACAGCCTCAGTCGCGGCAGTTGACATTATTTGCAGCTTGATCGTGTGTGCTGCTTGTCCAGAACCGGGCCTCCAAACGCAGCCCACTCCCCTTGAGGGTAATTACAATGTACAACTCTTCCACTAAGAACTCGCTGCCATGTCGCGCACGGTGCAGGCGAGGTGCTTGGGCAAGCCTGTAGTCCGACCTGAATATGTGTTCTCTGCGATTTTGGTCGAATGCGATAGGGTGGTGTAAGAATTGTAGCGGCTGGTCACGACAGTCTGCTTTCGTAGACAATCTGCACTGTAGCGACAGTGGGGTGAGACAACGGGCCGGAGGGATGCAGCGGTGTATGGAGAGGCGGGCGTATGTCGGAAGAGGAATGCGAGACCAAAGGGTTGAGTATACAGGGCGGAGTGAGGAGCAGGCACTGGGCAAGGTAGGTAGTTTGCACGCCTGACGTTGCCGCGATGTTGGCCAGCGACACCTGCCACGGACGCTGGTGGAGGTCCGGCTGCGAGGGTTTGGGATTGGGTTTAGGCGGCACGCCATACACGGCCGCCGGACATGGCCCCAGGGTTCGTGCGTGGAGTGTTTCATAGTTCAACCATTCACAGGCCCGAGCGCAGCTATTCTTACGATTTCGCCGCCGCTCACGTCTCCACCGCCGTCGGCCGCCGCGCGTATGTGCGCGTCCAAGGGCTCACGGCGCGCGCGAGCTTGAAGACCGAAGCGGGCAGACAAGCCTTTTGGCACCTGCGACTCCATCGCCGTCGCGCGCGCACGCCCACGCACCGGCGCACGACGAGGCCGTCGCCAGCGACGCCGGGCAGTGCGAGCGCGCCGGCACATGGCGATCCTTCGCCGCCTGCGGTTGCGCCGAACTCGTCCCCGACACCAGCCAGGCCAGCCGCCGCGCGCGCCATTTAGCTGGCGTGAGATCGACGCGCAGCCCTCCGCTCGCTTGGCTCGGCAGCTGCAAGAGGCCTCAGCCGCTGGCACACGCAGAGACGCACAGGCGACAGGCCGACCGCAGCAGCGCAGCCAGACACGCCAGGATAGCGCGCCTCTCTGCCTGTCTCTCTCTCCCAACCCGCCGCCGTCGCCGCCTGGCTCGCCGCCCACCGCCCGCCGCTGCCGCTTCGGCCGACCGAAGGACCCGGCACGCTCGTACGCCCGGCTCGAGTCAGCCCGGCCGCTCCATCAAGGCATGTGTCGCCGGCAGCATGGCTAGCATGCAGGCTAGGGGTGGCCTGCCTGACCATTATACATACATGTAGCTAGCTAGGCGCCACACGGCAGCAGCTGCCTCCGGCATGCGCGGTACGTCTCTCTCGGCCGTCTGGTGGCATTCCACGCCGCCACCGTCCGCAGCACCACCACCGTCGCCGTTCCTGCCACGCAATACGCTGTGATGATCCCTCTGTCTCACTGCGACACATGGTGGGACGTTGCCCAGCTCCTACAGTATCGTCCACAAGTTTCTCGCCCGCCCTGGCCCGTGCTCGGTCAGCCTCCCTGCCACGCCCGATATCAGTGCAGGGTTCACTGCAGAGGGGTCACGGTAACCCTGATCGTTTACCCTGCTTGTCGAATCCTGCCAACTGTACCAGGCCTCAAGTTTACGATATGCGACAGCTGCCCTCGATTCCGTGCTTCCGCGATTATTTAATCAGTTCAAACCGATGCAGCGCCATGTCGCAGGCCCCCCGAAATCTCCGTTCCACGATCTATACAAGCCATATGTCGGTCTATTCTCCGAAAACTGCAATCCCCTCACACCCAGCCAGTGCGAGCCTTCTGACGTTTGTTGTCTTCAAGCTGTGACCACCGCGCAAGCCCACTCACCTCTAACCGTCTCCACAGCTCAACAGCACCAAAGCGCCCTCATCAACTTGCTCTCATGTGACGACAAGTCTACCTCCGACGCTAGCGTTCACCTCCTCTCGACGCTAGAATATGGCCGCCCCTCTGCTGACCAGATAAGGCTGCAACTACCGATTCACCAATTCCCCGATCATCAGATTCCCACCCCTCTGGACCCGTGCGCGTAGTCAAATGCCTTAAGAAGCCCGACCAAGTGCGCGGCCGCCGCCAGCACCACTAGAACATGGAAGATCTGGTGCGAACTGCCCCATATGTCGAAAGCGCCGGGGCTCCATCGCTCGGGCACCCGAGCCTGATCGAAAAAAAGTCAGCCCTGTCATCAGCTCATCGGTGGAGCAGAGCATGTAGATCAGTGCACTTACCGCGTAGATCATCGCCCCGAGGATGTAGAGCAGGCCTTGCGTGACCAGCCACGACAAGCCGATCTGCTTTTCCAGCTGCGCGACGCCAAACATCGAGCAGCCGTGGAGGACGGGGAACACGGCGCTCAGCCCCATCGCGACGAACATAAATGCGCGGAAGGGCCGCCAGGCTGGCGTGCGGAAGCGTGGGATCAGGACGACGACGATTGTCGCCGCGCCGATGCTCGTTATCTGCGTAGTGCAGAATCATCAGCATATCGTCACTCGGTTAAAGTCTCCACCACCGAGGTTTGACTGACCATCGACCAATACACCCTCACCCACTCCATCTGCCCGGCAAACCCATAGTACACGGACGGGACGAAACTGCCCCAAATGAGCACGACAATCCTACCCCGCCATCAGTCAGCAAAGAAAATCATCAACACGACAGAACCAAACACCCACCCCAGGTAATCCAACTTATTCCCCAGCCCCGCAACCCTCTCCGAATGGTTCGCAATCGTATGGTACGTCGCCGACATGGCCAAGCACACCACGGCGCCGCCAAAAAAGCACGCGAACACCCTCACGTCCTCCCCAGTCGCCAGCGCATACCGCGGCTTCACACTCCCGTAGACGTAAACCCCCGCCAAAAGAGCTAGCAATGCTCCGACGAGGTGCGTGTAGATGTTGACGCTCTCGTTGTGCAGGTGCGAGAGGCTGGCGAAGGACCGTGAGTAGGAGTTCGACGCGGGCCGGTAGCCGGAGTGGATGTGCTGGTTGTCTTGCTGCCAGGGGGCGAGGTCGCGCCAGAGGACGGTGAGAGTTTGTGCGGTGCGGGTTTCGAGGCGGTGCGTTAGGGTGTCGTCGGCTTTGTCTTTGCCGTCGATGTTGCCGTTGGCGGGTTGTTTAAGTTTGGTGGCGGCATTGGCCATTTTTGGTCGTGGTTGGACGTGGATCGGAGTTGTCAAATCGGACGCCGCATCTAATAAAGAGGACTTCACATTTATGTTCTGGGGATGAAATCGAGCATTGTTGGAATTATGGCCTGATACCTTAGTTCTACGGGCGTAAACGCCGCCCCGCGACGTCCAGGTGGGATTTGTGTCGCTGCCCGCCCGCAGAGGCCCGCCTCACCCAAATCACAATTTCGCGGGGCAGAACGGCGGGTGCAACGTCACTTCCAATTCCCTGGATGCGGGCGCCTGCGGGCTGCTCTGTTTGTTGACAACCTCTATCAAAACGCACACCCCTGCTTTGCTCGCATGCACAGCACACTTTGCGATGGAGGGTAGAGGAAAGATTGGCAGTTCCCATGGCGGGTCAAACCGATCGCAGGCCCGCCGTGGCCCGTCGGGAGCGTGGAATCGGCTGAAACCTGTCACGATCGATCCGCTGGACGCTTATGGGTTGCCGTCGAAGGGGGACAAGAGGTAATCTTGGAACTATTCAATGCATGCAAATGTTTTGCATTTCGAGTGGCTGACTGTTTTTGGCCAAGGTTATACGACCACAAGACGCAAGAAGCCTACTATACAAAGATCGTAGAGCGCTACATGAAGTTCTGCGCCTCGTCGAGCGGCGGCGAAGAGCTCGAGACCGCTCTCGCCTCTCTTTCCCTCGACCCTCCAAAACCAAAACCCACCTCCGCCTCTTCCTCTCAGCCCTCAAACACAACCACCACCACCCCAGCAGGCCAACCCACAACCACCCGGCCCTCCATCCCCCGCCACGCCTCTTCCACCGACCGCCCCAACGACCTCCCCAACATCCTCATGGCCATGCGCCGTCTGCGCGAAGGCATCCTCGGCTCCCGCCGGCACGACGCCTTCGCCCAGCGCGCCTACATGTTCATCGCGCAAGCCGGCATCCTCACGCGCCAGTGGGAATCCTACCAGCCGACCCTCCTGCACCTCGTCCACGGCATCCACGCGCAGACCCCGCTGTCGCCGCTCGAGCTCCGCGACTTCGTCGGGTACATGGTGCTCGACCTCGCGTGCCGGCAGGGCGATTTGGGCGGGGCGTTCGCGCTGCGCGAGCGCTTTGCGCACCGCGATAGGCGGGTTGAGGCGGTGCTGCGCGCGCTGGTGCACGACGACTGGCCGCGGTTCTGGCGGGTGAGGCGGGCCGTGGACGGGTATCAGCGGGCGCTGATGGGGTTTGCCGAGGAGAGGGTAAGGCTGCATGCGCTGAAGTGTTTGGGGAGGAGTTATTTGAGCGCCGACAGGGGGTTTGTGGAGCGCGCGGCGGATGCGGGATGGGAGGAGCTGGTGGGAAGCGGGGTTGGCTGGCAGTTGTTGGAGAGCGGGAGTGTGGTTATTCGGAAGCCGAAGCCGAAGTGAGGTGTGCGGTGGGTTTGTTGCCGAAGAATGCCGCACAGGCAAGTCGTCTCATCGGGCAGGTTTCGTCTGGGCTGAAGTTGAGCAGCCAGTTTTTGACATGACTTCACGAGGACCGCGGTCCTCTCAGTCAGGCGTTCGTCTCCTCTTCTCTTTCCGGCCCCTGCTCTTTCGCTGACGAGACATATCAGGCGGCCGCATCACATACTCCTCTGTATCTGGATCGTAATCCAGCAGCTCCTTCTCAATACCCCACAGCGGTGCTTCGGGCATGACGCGAGTCGAAACGTCGCGGTCCTTCGTCCGTAGCTTCCAGTAGACATTCGGCCGCTTCGATCCGTCCGGGAATTCAATGTTAAGCTTCCAGTCGCGCAGCGCGTCGCACTCGTACCTCCCTCGATCGTTCAGCCCCGGCCCACCCAGCTTCATTCGCGCACGCACAGACGGGTGCACGTACTCGTGCGTGTCTTCCAGCGGGTCTTGCGTGATCGCGCCGGTCTCAGGATCACGCACCATGTACCTGCCCGGCGTGCGGATCTTCGTCCCGCCCAGCGCGTAGATGCCTTCCATGCCGTTCAGGATCTTGCCGAAGCTCCAGGGTCGCGGCTTCTCGCCGTTCTTCTCGTAGAACTCTTCATCCTCCTCCCACTGGTCCAGCACGTAGTCTTCGTTCATGTCCATGAAAGGGGTGCACTGCGACACCATCCACGCGAGGGAAATCGTCGCGATCTGCTGGTCGGGGTAGCCGCCGCCGCAGTTCGAGTGCGCGCCGGGAAACCACACTTGGCGCAGGGTAGTCGTGTTGCCCTGAAATTTCTCCCACAGCGCTGGCATGAAGGCGTAGCGCTCCTCGTCCAGCGCGAGCGCCTGGAAGGCGTTCTCGACGCAGTTTGACAGGCTGGTGTCGTAGAAGCCGAGTTCTTTGGATGCCGAGCTTTGCAGGCCGAATCTTCGCAGCCAGCCGATTTTGGGCGTGCCGAGCGATCCGACCGTGTCCCAGACACCGACGACTTTGACGGGCACGTGGAGGCGGGATAGGCCTCGCCGTTCGAGCTCCTGGCCGTATCGCGGGTCGAGCACGCTGGGTTTGTTAGGGAACGGCTCGTCTGGATTCTTTGGTCGGTAGTTTTCGTTGTGGCGTTGCTGAACGTCGCGGAAGATCTCGGCGAGGTATGGGAGGCCTTCCTTGGTCAAGACTCCAACGTTGTCGATTAACCCTGCGATACTGCGTGCGGTGAAAGCCCCTCGCGAAAAGCCAAAAATGAAGATCTCGTCGTTAGGAACGTAGTTGGCGGAGAGAAATTGGTATCCTGTTCGAACGATTTCCGCGATTCCTGGATTGTACGGTTAGCGGACCGTCCAACAATTGCCATCAGCCATCACATTGAATCAGACTTCAATAACTCACCCTCTCCAGAAATACCCCCATAGACCTTATCGATCACACCTCCGCTAACGCCCACTCCAACATGATAATTAACAATCTGCGGAATCCCATCGCGACTCATCGGCTTAATCGCCCTCGCCAGCCGCACGACATTGCTGGGCGGCGCATTCCCGCCCTGCGCAATGTTGCCATCCGAGCTCTGCCACGTCCCGTCCTCGCACAGAATAATCCGCTTGCTCGGCCGCGGGCGCGGCGGCGCTTCCAGGAACCCAGAGGTGGCGGGCGGCGGTGGGCCGGCGGCGAAGTCGCGGTTCGTGTGGGCGCGGCTGTGCGCCGAGACGCGCGACATCTACAGTATGTATCTGCCAATCCAGCAGGATCGCGGCGCCGGCTGCTGCAGGATTCCGGGTGGCTTTGGTTGGCTGGGTGGATTTTTGGCGACTTCGATTGATTTGATTGCGCCAGAGTTGCAGCGGCAGGCGTGCGTCGGCCGCTCTAAGCGAGCCGTCCCAGGGCCGGGGTCCTGGTTGGGAGAGAGTCGTTCCTGCGTCGTGGGATATCGCGTGGCATTTGCAGCCGGGCTATTAGATGTCGCTATATGGCAAGGAAGGGAGAAAGGCAAAACGAAAGTCAAAGAAACAGCGACACGAACGCGACACGGGCGTCAGAAGGTGGGATATAATGTAGCGTGGCTGCCCAAGGTCACGAACGGGCGGATCGCGCGTGGAGAAGCCGGCGCGGCGGTTGAGACAGTCGCTAGCCACGAGGTTTTCGGGGCGCCGCGTGCCCGACGGCCAGGGTCTGCCCGGTTTGCAGGCGTGCGCATTGCGCGGGCTGGGCTTCGAGACATGCCAGCCCAACTGACTTCATCGCTAAGGCAGGTCTGTTCGCGCCGGAGGTAAAAGGGGAGGATGGTGCGAGATTGCAGCTCGCGCTAGCGGCGGCGCGCACGGTTGACGATGAGGTCGATCATGGTGTTGCACCGGAAAGTCAAAAATTGGTATTAATCAGGAAGAACGGAAAGAGGTATCATCGTCGTAAACATCGTCCCAAGCCCACCAGAAACACCGATCCAAACAATGCAAATTTCGACAGCGTTGCCACCCACACGGTCTACTCCTCCATCTCGTCCATCTGGCCATCGAGCTCCGCCTGCTCTTCCAAAGCAGCGCCCTCCGCGAGCTCCTGCTCCTGACATTCACGCTCGACTTCCTGCGCGACAAAGTCCTCATACGCCTCCAGGCTGCCCTGGACGTGGATCTTGAACTTGATGATATCATTGAGCATGCGCTCAAGTTCGGTGTGAAGCTCTTCCCGTACAGCGGAAGAACGGAGGGTGAGCTGCTCGTACCTGTTCATCAAATCAGTACTTCATCCACCTGGAAGTTACGGCTTCTTAAAACTGGACTTACTCAAGGTTGGTGTTCATCTCTCTCTGCTCCATCAACTGCACGCTCTCCGTAAGTCCAGCGCGCATCTTCGCGAGCTCCTTCTCCATCTTCTCGATCTGCGTATCAGACGCCATGTTCTGCGCGTACGAGATCTCCTTCATCTTCTCGAACTCTTCCTGCGCGCCGCGCAGGCGGTGCTCCAGCGTGTCCATCTCCGCATACTTGTCTTCCAGCGCCTCGCGCGTCTTGTCCAGCATGTCCATTTTCGCCATGTCTTCTTCGAGCGCGCCGTTGCGGCGGTCGGAGATGGCTTTGCGCAAGTCCTGAAGTGCTTTCTTGCAAGACTTGAGGTCATTGTGGCGGAGGAGATGGTAGGGCTGGTAGCCGTTGTTGGGGTCGTACAGCAGCCGATCAGATTCGAAAAGCTGTTGGCTGGAGGCACCCATCTGGCTTGCACTGAAATCAGGCCCATCATTTACCGTGAGATGCAGCTCGTGGTCGTAGCCGTTGGCATTTGATGCCGTCGAAGGAATGATACCGATCTGGTACCCGAGGCCATTGTATCGCTGCACAGCTGCTTCCAACTCGTCCAGCTTAGCTCCGGTCTCTGCTTCTTTCTTCGACGTCCTTTCTTTGGCTTCGTCCAGACGAATAGCAGTCGTCTCCACGCCCTTCTGCAGACGCTCGCGCTCAGAGTTCATGCGGTCGATGTCCTGGACGCTCAGTCCTTGATCGTCGACGCGCCTCTGCAGCTCGTTCTTCTCCTCCTCGGCCTCCCTCAGCTCCTGCTCGCATCTTTCAATTTCTTGCTGAAGAAGCTGTGCGCGGTTCTGGTATTTGTCGACCTTGCCTTCCATAGAAGTGTTGTAGTTTTCGAACTTCACGCGGTCCTCCTCGAGGATCTTGATCTGTTCATCCAGCTTTGACAAGCGTGGCGCTGATTTGGAAAGCTCGTCGATTTGCTCCTGCAGCGCCTTGCCCTCTTCCTCAAGCTGCTTCAACTGCTCCAGATTCGCTTGGTTCGCCTGCTCGAACTTGGCTGCCATTGCTTCAACGTGCGGCTGGATTCTCCGCTTCTCTTCGTCCTCATCGTCGTCCTCCTCGATAGACAGCCACTCCTTGTAAGCATCCGACAGAAACTGAAAGGTGATGCGATCGGCCGTGACATCGAATCCTGCCTCAATGCATGCCTCATCATATGCGCCAAACGCGTACTGCTCCATCATTTTGGCCAGGTTCATCATCCAGTGCAGCATTCCAAGGAACGTCGACCAGTTGTTTCCGCCGACGGCAGAGAGCTGAGACTTGGAGATATTCTTTTCGAAGGGGTATCGCATTTGCTTGAGTAAAGGCGGAACCTCGGCGTCGATGTTTTTCTGAAAGCGGTATGAAGGGTCGATGCAGTGGTAGAGAAAGTGGAACATGAGGTTGAAGTCCTTTTGCGTGGGCGAAGTCATCGTCTTGTGCGTGAGGCTATGTTTCATCTCGCCCTCGAAGTTGCGTTGGCCCAGAAACTCCATAAGCTCCTGGCCCATCATGGCTCGAGTGTTGCTGTCGCGGAGGCGGCGCGGGTCCGTGGGGATTCCATTGGCGGGCGGTGCGGTCGCGAAGAACGACTGGTGTCCGGTAGGGCCAAAGCCTGCAGAAGGGCGCGCTGAGTAGACACTGCTCCTCCGTGCTGTGCTTTCCTGGAGAGGGATCGGGTGTGCCGGGGTGCTGGCGACCGGCGCAAAGCTCTTTCGACCTCCCGTGCTCGTAAGGAAGTTCGCAGTGCTGTGTCTTTTGCCTGTTGAGAGACCCATCTCCGCCAGGTTTCCTCCAGAAGATGAACGGTGGAAGTTCGGTTGTGATGGTCTTCCTGGCGCAAGCGACATGCGCGACCCGGAAGTAGATCGCATGTGTTGTGCGGTGCCCGGTGCCTGGCCGAAGTGGTTCTGTGAGGTCGATCGCTTCATGGCGGATGCTGGCATAGGGATCGCGGAGACATTATTGCTGATTGCGCCGAGTGTCTGCAAACCTGATCAGTGTTTTGCGTCGTGCGACCAAATACAGTGCGCGTTTCCTACCTCACGTGGTCGGCGCACCGAAAACATGCCCCCTTCTTGGGACATGACGGGCGCGAAACGGGTGACGTAAAATGTTTGCGATTCAATTTCGGTATGCGACCGCAGTGCTATTCGTCGTGGTCGTCCAGTTGTGTACGTGTAGCAATGTCCAAGCGTAGGGTGTTTCGTCCTGAATCCAAGCGGCCGCGAAAGTAAACAAAGCGTTGCTAGCGCGGGCGGTCTCAGCACTGCAGCAAACACCGCGCACAATCCAGAACGCTGATCGCGCGCCCAGGTGGCAGCCGAGCCGAGGTATCCATTTCCAGCCATCCCCAAAGGCCGAGCATCACGAGCGAACATCCTTCCCTGTCCGACGATAAGATACATCGCTCTTTCTGCTTCCACAACAGCCTGCTTCGCGCATTTTGCTAGCACGTATCTCCATCACTGTGCCACACCGCCATCATGGTCCGTGAGGACCTTATCGAGGGTGCGATCTCCTTCCTCCAGGATCCCTCTGTCGCATCCGCGCCCGTCGAACAGCGAGTCGCCTTCCTCCGCTCTAAGAACCTCACACAAGAAGAGATCGACGCTTCCCTGGCACGAGTAGGCCAGGCAACGCCATCACAGGCTACGTCGACGACGACGAACTATCAACGACAAGCACCGCCGCCTCAACAATATGGGTACCCACAGCAGCAGCAACCCTACTGGGGCCAACCGCCTCCCGAACCTCTCCGCCGAGATTGGCGAGACTACTTTATCATGGCAACGGTGATGGGCGGACTGGGGTACGGTCTTTACTGGACCGCGAAGCGATACATCACCCCTCTCATCGCTCCCCCAACCCCTCCGCAGATCGAGCAAGATAAGGCCAGCATAGACGCGAGCTTCGACAAAGCTTTCGCACTTCTGGACCAGCTCGCAACGGATACGCAGGAACTGAAGGATGCGGAGAAGGCCCGGACAGAGCGCCTGGACAAAGCCCTGTCCGAGGTCGAATCGGTGCTGGGCAAGATGAAGGAAGCGAACGAGGCGCGCGAGACCGAGAGCAGGCGCATGGCGCGCGAAATGAACGAGATCCGCGAGCAGATTCCTAAGGCGATCGAGAAGGAGAGGGAAGGCACCGACGGGCGTTTGAAGGACATTGGCACGGAGATGAAGAGTCTCAAGACACTCGTCGCAAACCGTATGGCTGGAGGCGCTCCCAGGGCAACGCCCGGCTACACTCCTCCGGCCGCGGCCCAGGCTCCTGCTCAGCCTCATGCACCTACAGCTGCTTCTCCAGCTGCGCCTGCGCCGGAAGTCAATGGCGTTCAGGACGCCGCTCCCAAAGAAGCCGAGAAGCCCGCCTCTGCTGTTCCCGATCGCGCGAATTCAAGCTCGCCTTTTGGCAGGACAATTGGTGCCAAGTCTCCTTCCATTCCGGCGTGGCAGCTTGCCGCGAAGAAGAGGAATGAGGAGGCCAAGGCAAAAGACGCTTCAACTGGTGCGCCGGACGTTGCGCAGAGTGGCACTGCCGTGGATGCTGAGGCCGGAGCGTAGAGTATTTCGCTCTGTAATCTTGTAATGAGGCTCGAGTGTCTGCTTGAGAACAATATCCTGCCTAATGTGTTTGAAGGCTAAATTCGAACGTGATGTAGGCTTGTCTTGTCCTAAATCATTTTAGTCACAGACACAGGATTGGTACTTACAACATTTCCCCCTGGTTCACTACGGCTGCACGAACCCTTGTGTCAAAATTGACATTCAGCCCCTCATATCTGGCGACATCGAGGCGGCTATATTGATAGCGAATCAAATTCGCTGTCTACAGCCATTGTTTCCGCTCGAAACGACAGAGACGTTCCGGTCGAGGACGAGGATCCGTGAGAACGTTAACCCCAACCCTAACCCTTAATTTGTTGCTCCAGGTTTTTGAAAGGTCGCGATCGTGACTAAATTCAGATGAGTTCGTAATCGCTCTACGATTATGGTAACTTGGGACATTCTGGCGCTTGTCTGTGATGACTGGATGACTGGTTAGTTATTTGTCCGTTAAATGTGTGTAGTGCTGGACTTTCATGATCGTAAGCTGTGTCGTCAAATTGAACTGTGTCAGTTAAGATTCACTTGATGAATTGTGGAAGGTACGATGGGATTGTTTCGATTGTTTGTGAAGACACAATTTATCTGAACACATCACGCATCCACGATCTCCCAGCATTTGCCTATGTTCCAAAGTGAAACTCTGGTGTTGCTTCACTGCTCACGAAGTGAGGCCCACTGGCAATCAAGACGTGGTCAGTGCTTGTGCTTGCAGCAACGACTTCGCGACGTCACCAACTCTCTGAATTTCATACCTGAGAACAGCATCTAGACCACGAGAGCAGCTGCTCGATCGGGCAGTCGTCTTTAGATTTACTTATCATGGACGACTCACTGGCGTCTGCTCTGGACAAGCTGACCCTCAGCTCCGAAAAGCTCGATTCTGTGGACGACATCCTGGACCAGGCAAAGCCACGCAAACGCATCAGGAAGTCACCGGACGAAGTAAAGTCTCAGCTCGAGCAGGATTTCCTGACCCCATCGACGACTTTCAGCCCAGCGTGGCTCGACCGCCTACAGCAGCGATGGGACGCTCCGACCAAGCACAGCGAGCTTTTCGCCCTAGCTCCAACCCAGACACGGACGATCATCCGCTTCACTCGTGAAGGTCTCGAGGGTCGCGTGACCGGCTACAAAGAGGTCACTGTTCCTGCAAACAGCGCTACGGCGAAGAACTCAACGTCTCTGCTCCGCAAGCCTGCGAACCGCGCGGATTTTGTGCGTGGCGCTGCGGGCTTCTACCCGTTTGCCCCTGGTGGCCTGGATGCCGTGGAGGCGACTGCCGCGTATGAAGACGAGCTTCTCGGACAGGACCGCGTTGATGCGAGCAAGTCGAACAAGCTCGCTCGCGTCATCAACTTTGCTGCCGAGGGCGGCTTGCTGGAGGTCCCGCCGGGTTTTAGTAGAGGGCTGAAGGTTCCGGAGAAGGCGGCTGAGAATGCCGAGGAGGCGAAGGATGTTGAGAATGTTCTCGAAGAAGAACCTCAGCCTCAGGAGATGAGCAACGATGCCGCTACGGACGAAGCGTCTGCTGACCAAATGGCGGAGTCGGAGGACGAAGGCGAAGAGGAGCTGGATGCTCTGCTGCCGGTTGAATTCCCTGCTTTGGCACCCCACGCTCCGCTTCTCGCCGGGCGTAACAAGCACGGTGGGCGTGAGTGGGCTCACATGGTCGATGTCAACCGGGACATCACGAACTTCAGAGAGCTTGTACCAGAAATGGCGAGGGAGTGGCCTTTCGAGCTTGACACGTTCCAGAAGGAAGCGGTCTACCATCTCGAAGGTGGCGATTCAGTTTTCGTCGCTGCTCATACTTCAGCCGGAAAGACGGTAGTTGCTGAGTATGCGATCGCATTGGCCGCGAAGCACATGACGAAAGCCATCTACACCTCACCGATCAAAGCACTCAGCAACCAGAAATTCAGAGACTTCCGCAACGAATTCGACGATGTCGGTATCTTGACCGGCGACGTGCAGATCCGACCAGAGGCAAGCTGCTTGATCATGACGACGGAGATTCTTCGAAGCATGCTGTACCGCGGCGCCGATCTCATCAGAGACGTGGAGTTTGTCATTTTCGACGAAGTCCACTATGTGAACGACTCAGAGCGTGGTGTTGTCTGGGAGGAAGTCATCATCATGCTTCCAGAACACGTTACGCTGATCATGTTATCTGCTACGGTGCCCAACACCAAGGAGTTTGCCTCTTGGGTTGGTAGGACCAAGAAGAAGGATATCTACGTCATCTCTACACCGAAGCGACCCGTGCCCTTGGAGCATTACTTGTGGGCCGACAAGAAGATGTTCAAGATCGTTGACGCCGGCAAGAATTTCGTGGAGAAAGGTTGGAAGGATGCCAATGATGCCCTGTCCGGCCGCGACAAAATTATGGCGGCAGAGCAAAAGGCTAAGGAGAAGGAAGATGCTGCTGTTGCTGCTGGCCGGGGTGGACGTGGCAATAATCAGCGCGGTCAGCAGGGCAGGGGTGGGCAGCAGCGAGGTGGTGGCAATCAGCGAGGCGCTCCCGCGCAACGTGGAAGAGGGCAGCCCGCTCAACGTGGTCATGGAAACATTGCTCGCACTGGCAGAGGTGGAGGGAGAACAAGTGCCGCCCAAGACAAGAATATTTGGGTGCACCTTGTCCAGCATCTGCGGAAGGAGGAGCTGTTGCCCTGCTGCATTTTCGTCTTTTCAAAGAAACGCTGCGAGGAGAACGCAGATGCGCTATCGAATTTGGATTTCTGCACGGCTGCAGAGAAGAGTGCTACGCACATGATCCTGGAAAAGTCACTTGCTCGCCTGAAGCCTGACGACAGGTCGCTGCCGCAAATCCGACGCATTCGTGAGCTCTTGAGCAGAGGTATCGCGGTCCACCATGGTGGCCTACTTCCTATCGTCAAGGAGTGCGTGGAAATTCTATTTGCAAAGACTCTTGTGAAAGTGCTCTTCGCCACGGAGACCTTCGCTATGGGTCTCAATTTGCCAACTAGGACCGTCGTCTTCTCTGGATATCGCAAGTACGACAACAAGGGCTTCAGAGATCTGGTGCCCGGTGAGTACACGCAAATGGCTGGTCGTGCAGGTAGGCGTGGCCTGGATAAAATTGGAACCGTGATAATCGTCGCCGCTGGTGCAGACGAAGCACCACCCGCCGGAAGACTGAGGCAGATGATGCTTGGCGAGCCTACGAAGCTGCGCTCTCAATTCCGCCTCACCTACAACATGATCCTCAATCTTCTGCGCGTCGAAGCTCTGAAGATCGAGGAGATGATCAAGCGATCGTTCTCCGAGAACGCCACGCAGACCTTGCTGCCTGAGCACGAAAAGCAGATCAAAATCTCAGAGGCCGATCTGGAGAAGGTGAAGCGTGAGTCTTGTGACATCTGCGATAAAGACATCGAGAAATGTCACCAAGCAAGCGTCGACTTCCAGTCCCTGACGCGTGATCTGCACCTTTCCATGCTGGCTACCCCCGTCGGTCGCCGCATGTTCCAGCCTAAGCGCATTATCGTTTTCAAGGGCAAGAACGATGTTCGTACGGTTGGCATCTTGCTACGCGACGGTGCATCAAGGGGCGCCAACTCGACTGTTCAGGTCCTCGAGGTCATGTTCAAGAAGGCTCGCAAGCGCGAGGACGCCGATTTCCTTCCATACCTGCCTCGGTTCCGCAGACTGTTTACACCGCTCCCTCAGTCAGAATCGGAAATCGAACTGCGTCTGGCTATCATTCCCCTGCAGGACGTGGAGGCATTGACTAGCAGTCATCTGCAGGTCGACGTGAACGCTATCTTGCGCAAGGACAAGGACGAGCTTGCAAAGGCAAAGGCAGACTTACTAGCGGCTTGCTCGTCGTGGACTTCCTCTACTTGGAATGAGCTGGATTATGGAAAGTACCTGAAGGAAATGTCCATCCGCGGTCTTTTGGATGAACGCGCGAAAGCATCCACAATCGCACAAGAACGCGAGTGCATCCACTGCAAGCAGCTACCACGCCACTTCGCTATGGCTCATGATCAGTGGGTGATCAAGGACAAGATCGACTCGATTCGGTCGCTCATGTCCGATCAGAACTTGCAATTGCTGCCCGACTACCAGCAGCGCATCGCGGTTCTGACAGATTTGGGTTTTATTGATTCGAACTCACGCGTCGAGCTGAAGGGCAAGGTTGCCTGCGAGATCCACTCGGCCGATGAGTTGGTCTTGACGGAGCTGATTCTTGAGAACGTCCTCGCCGACTACGAACCAGAAGAGATTGTCGCCTTGCTTTCGTGCTTCGTGTTCCAAGAACGTACGGATTCTGCACCGAACCTCACTCCCGCGCTCGAAAGAGGCATCGAAACAATCGTCAAGATTTCCGAAAACGTAAACCGCTACCAGACCGCCCACCAAGTCATCCTGTCATCAGACGACAGCAACGACTTCGTCTCGCGCCCGCGCTTTGGCCTCGTTGAAGTGGTCTACGAGTGGGCACGCGGCATGCCGTTCTCGCGCATTGCCGAGCTAACAGATGTCTTGGAGGGCACAATTGTCAGGGTCATCACGCGATTGGACGAGACTTGCAGAGAAGCGAAGAATGCGGCTAGGATTATTGGCGACCCTACCTTGTTCACCAAGATGCAGACCTGCCAGGAGCTTATTAAGAGAGACATTTGTGCCACAGCCAGTCTTTACATGTAGAGCCGTTGAGGAGGGTGTGCGCTGTGCAGCAAGGGAGGAGGTATTGCGTGGCACATGATAGGACGATAGATACGGAACATGAAGGTGCCTTGGGAGGAAGCATACTAGAGCATGAACCATAGCATGAGCATTATTATATTGACGTACGTTTCCCCCGATGATGAACGAATGGCTAGGAGACTATACGAGTGTGAAAAGTCTCAGATAAGCAACAGATTGTTGTGGCACGACCCGCATCGCTTGTGAAGAGAAAGAAAGCGGGTGCCGCCGACCGCCTTTCTGAAACACAACCCACCAGCTTCCGCCAAAACCCCTCGGCGCACCTGCCGCAGCCCGCCCATCAGACTCTTGCTGAACCGTGCTGCACATTTATCGATTCACCCCGCCCACACTCACGCAAAGTCCCTGGGCTCGCAGAGGAGGGAACGGACATCACATTACATTGCTCTACCCCACATCTCACCTCTCCCGACATTTGTTAGAAATCACCCGCGCGGTCGGCGTCAGGCACCACCTGCTGCTTGGGGAGTACTACAGTATGGACGCTGCCGGCTTGCGTAGTCGCATAGAAGCGACACTCCAGACCGATGCGGACCACCGCCGTCAGGCAGAGGCCGAGTTGAAGGCCGTACGTTTCCTACCGACTCTGTGCCACAGGAGTCCTTGGGGCGCGTTTTGCTGACTTCAAGTCATAGGCAGAGGAGAATCCTGGCTTCCTGGACACTCTGCTGACGATTCTCGAAAATGAGCAAAATCCCGGCATCCGCCTTTCTGGTATGCAAAATTTCTTTGGAGGGACTGCAACGTAAGAGTCGGAAGTGTATTTTCAGGATAGGACGCGCGGAGGAAGGGAGACGGAGCACAGATCGCTGACATGTGACACCTTGCAGCTACGGTATATTTCAAGAATCGCGTGACCAAGGGTTGGTCGAAGCCGGAAGACGCGACTGGTTCGACCGCCATTTCAGACCAGGAGAAAGCCGCTGTTCGCGCACGACTAGTACCCGTCCTCGCCCATGCCGCCCCAAACACAAGAGCACAGCTTGTCGTCGCCCTTCAGAAGATCTTGCACAACGACTTTCCTAAGCAATGGCCGGACTTCGTGGACGTGACGATCAACCTCCTTAACGGCACCGACATGCCGGCTGTTTTCGCGGGACTTCAGTGCCTGCTTGCGATTTGCCGGACCTACAGATTCAAGCTCGGAGACAGCAGGGAGGATTTTGACAAGATCGTCGAGGCCACTTTCCCAAGGTTGCTGGCGATCGGAAATGGCTTGGTGGAAGAGGAGAGCATAGAGGCTGCGGAGATGCTGCGGACAGTCCTTAAGGCGTACAAGCACGCTATTTATTTCGAGCTGCCTATGCAGCTGAGGTCACACCAGGCCATGGTCGACTGGTGCACACTGTTCCTGCGCATCGTCGCTAAGCAACCACCGCAGTGCTCGATGGTGGACGATCTGGACGAGAGGGAGCTCAACCACTGGTGGAAGTGCAAGAAGTGGTCGTACGTCAACCTCAACAGGCTCTTCGTCCGCTACGGAAACCCGGCCAGCTTGCAGAAGGGCAACGGCGACGACTACGCCGAGGTTGCCAAGACTTTCATCACCACCTTTGCTCCGGAGATCTTGAAGGGGTATCTGTCGCAGATCGAGAAGTGGGTGCAGAAGCAGACGTGGCTGAGCAAGCCTTGCTTGTCTCACACGCTCGCTTTCATGGACGAGTGCGTGAAGCCTAAGACTATGTGGGATCATCTCAAGCCTCACATGCCGGTTCTGATCGAGCACCTCGTCTTCCCAGTGCTGTGCCAGACGGATGAGGATGTCGAACAATTCGATGATGAGCCCGCAGAGTACCTCCACCGCAAGCTCAACTTCTACGAAGAAGTCTCCGCGCCTGACGTTGCAGCTACCAACTTCCTCGTCACACTGACCAAGGCCCGAAGAAAGCAAACATTCGAAATTCTGAACTTCATTAACAACATCGTCAGCAAGTATGAAGCTGCTCCCGATGACCAGAAGAATCCTAGGGAGAAGGAGGGCGCGCTGCGTATGATCGGCACGCTGGCTAATGTCATCCTGGGTAAGAAGAGTCCGATTGCCGACCAGGTCGAATACTTCTTCGTCAGACACGTCTTCCCCGAGTTCAGGAGTCCTCACGGCTTCCTCCGTGCCCGCGCTTGCGACACTCTGGAGAAGTTCGAGTCTCTCGACTTCAAGGACCCGAACAACCTTGTCATCATCTACCGCAACATCCTCGAATCCATGGCCGATCCCGCCCTTCCTGTTCGAGTCGAGGCCGCTCTTGCTCTCCAGCCTCTGATCAGACACGACCCGATCAGGACAATGATGCAACAGAACATTCCTCAGATCATGCAGCAGCTGCTGAAGCTTGCCAACGAAGTCGACGTCGATGCTCTTGCAAACGTGATGGAGGACTTCGTTGAGGTCTTCGCAGCCGAGCTGACTCCCTTCGCCGTCGCTCTCAGCGAGCAGCTTCGCGACACCTACCTGCGCATTGTGCGTGAGCTCATTGAGCGCCAGAACTCCAAGGACGGCGAGGACGAATATGGCGACTTCCTTGACGACAAGAGCATAACAGCCCTTGGTGTGTTGCAAACGATCGGCACTCTTATCCTGACGCTTGAGAGCACACCCGACGTCCTCGCACACCTCGAAACCATCCTCATGCCTGTCATCACTATCACCCTGGAACACAAGCTTTACGACCTTTACAACGAAGTATTTGAGATCATCGACAGCTGCACATTTGCGGCCAAGACTATCTCGCCCACCATGTGGCAAGCATTCGAGATGATCCACAAGACCTTCAAATCCGGCGCCGAGCTTTACCTGGAGGACATGCTTCCCGCCCTTGAGAACTTTGTCAACTACGGCTGGAGAAGTCTCATGGAGAACCACCAATACCTCGAGGCGGTCGTCGATATGATCCGAACGATCTTTAAGGATGAGAAGGTCGGAGGCATCGATAGAATCTGCGGATGCAAGCTTGCCGAGATTCTCATGCTCAACCTCCGTGGCGGTATTGACAACTACGTCCCCGAGTTTATTGGGCTCGCGATGACGATTCTTACCAATGAAGAGCTCAAGGTCAAGTCGTACAGAATCCACCTGATGGAGATGGTCATCAACGGCATCTACTACAACCCCAGACTTTCGGTACATATCCTCGAGAGCAACGGCTGGACAAACAAGTTCTTCAGCATGTGGTTCTCCAGCATCGACAGCTTCACTCGTGTGCACGACAAGAAGCTTTCCATCGGCGCCATCACTCAGCTTCTCACACTCCGCGCGGACGAGGTTCCTCAAAGCGTGCAACAGGGCTGGCCAAGACTCCTGCAAGGTGTTACTCGCCTCTTCCAGACTCTTCCTGCCGCCCTGAAGAACCGCGAGGACGCACAGCGGGAGGAGGACTTCGGTCTTGGTGAAGACTTTGACGACGAGGACGAAGACGACGAGTGGGAGGGTGAGGACTGGGACCACGAGGAGACCGAAGAGGCTGTGGACGTTAAGGACGAGAGCACCGCCTACCTCGACTTCCTGTCGCAACAGGCCTCGAAGTTTAACGCCGTCGCCGGCGACGATGATGACGACGACGAGTTGGAAGAGGAGAGCCTGCTTGAGACACCCCTGGACCAGATGGAGCCCTACGGTCTCTTCAAGACCGCGCTTCAGAGTAAGTTTATCCTATCATCGGACCCCGAAACCCTCCACCAGCACGCGCTAACAATTCTTCCTCCCAGCTCTCTCCGAATCCCAGCCCCAACTCTACAGCCAGCTTACCGCTAGCCTCTCGCCCGAGGAGCAGCAAGTCGTCAAGTCCGCCGTCGAGGAGGCCGACAAGATCGCGCTCGCGCAGGCCCAGGCTCAGCAGGAAGGTGGGGCGCCTCCCAACCTCAATGGTTCTTCCAGCTAAATTGTTCCGCGTTCTCTTGCACAGGCGGCCCTTCGCCGCTCGCGAAACTTGACTGAGACGATACGTCCGAACATTCGATCCTTCGGACGTGTGCTGAAGATCTGAACGAGACTTTTGGAGGGCAAAGGAGGGAGCGTGGGAGTGGATTATACCCGAGGTGGACTGGAAGACGGTCGCTCGAAGAGGTCGTTGAAGTTGGAGAACCCTGCTTGGAGGGAATTGCGGTGAAAAGGAGAGAGACGGGGAAGGGAAGAGGCGATGGCGAGACTTTCGCGGCACGCGACTTTCTCATCAGGGACGTTTGAACGATGATGGTCCGACGATTGGGGTCGGGAAAAAGGATAAGGTAGCATATGATCATTTTTTTTCTCTTTGTCTCCTTTCGCCCGTTCGTTATGGCTTGTCAGACAAGGCTTGACGGTTCTATCTAGCATCAGTGAGCGTTCATCCGCATGCAAGGTCAGGGTCATTCGACGAAAATAAAAAAAAATATTCATCATTCCTCCTTCAACCATCCCAAGTCACTTCTACCCCATCTGTCACTGAAAGAAAGACAAGGCAAGACAAGACAACCCAGGCTAAACCGACTCACTCCCAAGACCCATCCCTATCTCCCAGCCCGCCCTCCAAGCAAACCATCCATCGACCGGGTGAATGCCTCGCTGCAATATCGATCGCCAAGCCCAGAGAAGGTTCAATCTCACAGCAGATACAAGACAACTTTCACTAATGACTTATACCGCTACCGCCCCATCCGCCCATCCTACAGGACGCCACAGAGCCCAGATCACCCGCCCGCCCAAGGCTGGACGATCTTAGCCGCCGCTGCAGTCCGAGGCGCCTTGCAGCTGTCTGGCGAGGGGAGGGTGTGCCTGAGGTTCGGGTCATTTTTGGGGAAAGGAGGAAGATGCCATGGAAAGATAGGCGATTTGGGTTTGGGATCTGTTTGGAGGGAGCTGGGGGTGTGGTGATACATCGTTGCCAAATGGGGAGACGGAGGGGGCAGGTTGGGGAGAGGAGCTGGAAAGGGAAGGGATGCGATGGTTTTGCTCGTGTGCCGCCTGTTTCACGGCTCGTCTACAGAATCTTCACCGGCGAGTCAGTCGATATTCTACTGTCCGATGCACTTGCCTTGCGGGTGCCGGATTCGACGATCATTAGACCAAAGTATCCGCCGATTGACCGGTCGGCGCTCCGTCTCTCAGCCGTCGACTAGGGAGCTCTGCTGTTATGGAATTTGCAATTTGCTGGATCATCTGCGCCTATATTGCGGCGCACGCAGCCGGCCGCAGCGAGAAATGCAGGGAGTCAGGCTACTGTATGTAGGTCAAATGCACTGTCGCGTGGCCTGGTGGCGCGCATGCGTGTGCCAGGGCCTGCTGCGACGGGAAGGAGAAAAGACAGGCGTGCTTTTGGAGGAGACTTTCTCGGTTGACAGGCAAGAGTTTTGCTTGTTCTTGTTGATCGCTCTCGGCAACGGACGAAATGTAGGGTTGCCAGCTGTCACGATCTTCGACTGGTTGGACAATTGTGCGGAGAAGTCTGGTCGTCCAACGCCTCTCGCCGTGGTCCAGACTGGTGACTACTCGATTCCGTTTCTGCCGACAGAAGGATTCTGTCTACCTTACACGAGGAATCCACACCTGACAGCTGGTCACGAGGTTTGAGGCTCAAGCCGCCGCAGCGATAGTTTCGGGTCGTCGTGCCGCTACAAGGTGCTGGCTAACGCATACCAGCACGACGGATACCCATATGGTCTGACCTACCTGCCGGCAAGCGCTGGCGGCGTTGCCGCCCTGCAGAGGATTTGATTGAAGAATAGCAGTCGCCAAGGCCGTCTGGACACGAGGAAACGGACAGGAAGCCGCCTAGCGAGAGGTCCTGCGGCGGGAAGACGGGAGGAGGTGTATTGGGGATGGCGATACCAAGGCGGTTAAATGAGCGTGTACTTCTCGACCAAGGCGCGAGAGGCTGTCCGGGGTCCAAGACGGGCTTGGTGCGAAACGCCAGGCGGGGTCCGGGTGTCTTGTTGCAAACGCTTGGTCGCTTGGGGAGCCTGCGCCGCCGAGGGGAGACGAGCGCTGCAGGGAGGTGCATGTGTAGAGATGTGGCACGCATGGTGTTGTGAGTAGAGTGGGCGACGACACGCTGGCGATGTTGGCGAGAATAGTGGAGTAGCGCGAGACCGTCAGGACCCAGAGTCATGAGCGGGCGATCGCATCCTCAGGCCCATTTCTCCCCATCTTCTCCCCACGGGGAGCGGCACGGCCGCAGCACTCCATCCACCGCCGTGCCACATGGTAGCCGCGGTTAATATGGGCCTGCCCGGTGCCCATGTGAGCCTTGGCAGCGCCGCAGCGCAAAGCTTGGGTATTGCTCGTTCGCTTACGGCCGCCGGAGCGAATGGCAGGCGGGCACGCAGATGAGCGTCCTCTGGCCCATCCAGTCGAGGCCATCTCGGCTCGCATTGAGCCTGATATGGCCTCCGCTGCGGCGGTGCGAAGCAGCAGATCTGGCGCTCGCGGCGCGTGAGTACACGGCTCGCGAGCCCATGCCGCCTGTATCGTGCGAACATCCTCCCCTGCTATATAGCTGCTCGACTGCCTCTTGAGAGCCTCCTGGTTTGGCTTTCCTTTCCCCAGGCTGAGCTAGCATATCTCAACCCTCGATTCGTTTCTTCGATCGGTCTGCCAACGAGACCGACCAGCCCACATTCGCTATGGCTCCTCACGTCGCCGCCCCCAAGACCGATGTCGTGGCCGAAGCGCAGGCCGCGGCGCCGGCCATCCCCAAGGTCGACTGGAAGAAGTCGCCCAACATGAGGAAGCTCTACTTCTACGCCGCCATCCTTTGCGTTGCCTCTGCGACCACGGGTTACGACGGGTGAGTGCGAATGCACCATTGGATCAGCGAGATCGAAGACTGACGATATGGAACAGCTCCATGTTGAACGCCATGCAATTCTTCCCGTCGTGGGTGTCCTACATGGACACTCCGACGGATGTCACTCTCGGCCGTCTTTCCGCCATGTACTCGATCGGTTCTATCGTCTCTCTCCCCGTTGTGCCTTTCCTGTCCGACCACTTCGGCCGTCGTGTGCCCATTATCACCGGTTGCACAATCATGGTCATTGCCGCTTCGATCCAGACTGCCGCTATCAACCTCCCGATGTTCGAGGGTGCCCGTTTCTTCATGGGTTTCGGCAACTCGCTCGCCCAGCTCTCCGCTCCTCTGCTCCTGACTGAGATTTGCCACCCGCAGCACCGTGCTCGTGTCACCGCCGTCTACAACTGTCTCTGGAACGTCGGCGCGCTCATCTGCTCGTGGATCTCCTTCGGCACCCAGTACATCGACAACGACTGGTCTTGGAGGATCCCGACCCTCATTCAGGCCCTGCCTTCCGTCGTCCAGCTCATGTTCATCTGGTGGATCCCCGAGTCCCCACGTTGGCTCATCTCCAAGGAGAGGACCGAGGACGCGCTCAACATGCTCGGCAAGTACCACGCCGACGGCAACATCGACGACCCCGTGGTGCAGTTCGAGTTTGAGGAGATCAAGGAGACCATCCGCCTCGAGTTCCTCGCCAAGAAGAGCTCCTCCTACTTCGACTTCCTCAAGACCAAGGGCAACAGGTACAGGCTGATGCTCATCATCTCTCTCGGTCTCTTCTCCCAGTGGTCTGGCAACGCTCTCTTCTCTTACTACGCCAACAAGGTCTACGAAGCTGCCGGTGTCTCTGGCTCCAAGGCTGGTCTCGGCCTCGACGGCGGCAACAAGGTCCTCTCCCTCATCGTCTCCATTTCTTGCGCTCTGCTCTGTGACCGCGTCGGTCGTCGCCCTCTCTTCCTGGCTGCGTAAGTCATCCCCCAGAACCCACTACGCAAATCAACCCAAGCTAACCCTCCCCCAGCACCGGCGGTATGCTCCTCTGCTTCATGGCCGCAACCATCGCCGGATCCCAATACAGCCGCACGGGCGAGCAAGGCACCGGTATCGCCGTCATCGTCTTCTTCTGGATGCACGGCGTCGCCTACGCCTTCGCCTGGTCCGGTCTCCTCATCGCCTACACCGTCGAGGTCCTGCCCTTCAAGCTCCGCGCCAAGGGTCTCATGATCATGAACATCGCCGTCAACGTCGCCCTCGTCATGAACAACCAGGTCAACCCCATCCCCATGGATGGCGTCTGGAAGGGCACCGAGTGGAAGCTGTACTGCGTTTACACGGCCTGGATCGCCGTCGAGCTCGTGTTTGTGTACTTCTTCTACGTCGAGACCAAGTATGTTACCCTTCGAAGGATGAGAGAGGATGCAATTGCTAACGGATTGTTCACAGGGGCCCCACGCTCGAGGAAATCGCGCGCATCTTCGACGGCGACGACGCCGAGGTCGGCACCGCGCACATCAAGGATCACCCGGAGCTGTCCAACGACTTCCACGACGAGAAGCGCTCGTCCGAGGCCGTCGTGCACCACGAGACGATCTCGCCCAAGGTCTGAGGTTCTTGCGTTGTCGCGTCGCGCGCTTTGTTGGGTCGCGTTGCTTTGGTTTGACTTGCTTTCGTTGTTGAGGAGATGAAGGAGAGGGAAGTTGGGAGGATATATCCTTAGTTGTTGGGGTAGGGGGGAGGTTGTTATCGGGTTGCAGTTGTACAGATTCGACTGTCTGTATGATGCTTTAATCACGTTCGCTGAACACTTTGACCGACATGCATGTCCTTCCAAGCTCCCATGTTTGCACGGTCGATCTGTCCAAGACCTTTACAGTCGCGAAGTCGGAGACTGTCTGCCCCTTTGCACGTATGCTCTCAGTTCCCACCCCGTCGATCAAGCTTCTATACCCGGCCGTCGCTGCCGACAGACCGACCTCGAGCCTCCGAGACGCAGGTAATGTCCACGCGCAGCAGGACGCCTTCCGTCTTGGTCACTGAATCAGGTTGGAGCTCAGGAGGGTTTCTCGAGCCCACGGCTACCAAGCGGCCAACAAGTCGCCGGTCAAAAGCTCGTGGCATCCCAGCTTGCTCAGAGCTCTCCGGCAGGAATCATTAGTTTATTACCGACTCTACAGGAGACAAGAGTTGGGTGTCCGACCCTCGGATTCCAGGAGAGCCTTGTGGTTTCATCTTCCAAGTTGCTCTAGGGAGATACTGTGATATCGGACTGCAGCCTCTAGGGAGTCCGGACACGAATGTGTACTTGGACGGTTCCTCAGCCAGCGCGCCACAGAGCTTCAGCTGATTAGCGCTGGGCAGGCAGGACTACTCTGTATTTGAATGGACTGTTCGAGACCCGGTAATCGATGTGTCTATTTCGCTAGCGGATCGTGGGTGCGCGCTCTAAATGTCGAAACGTTAATTTCCCGCGGCCATCCAAAATAGAGAGCGAAAATCGACACTGGGATCGCGTAGGTGGATTTCTCATATCATGTGCATATGATACACTGGCATGAGCATGATGGATGAGTTGGTGCTGTCACGTGACCCGCGCTTCTCCGTACACTTGATTGTGCACGACCTCAATACTCACCGTAGTCAGGCATTGGTGTGTAAGTAGAGGTGATCATACTGGGGACTTAGCTTTTACGAGAGTGCAGGATTGGTCGTGTGAGCGCAACTGCTTCGGCCATATCTGGACATCAACGCCTCGTGACGTGAGGTCGTCTTCTTTGAGTGCCTGAGGCCTTCCAGCTGTCACACTCGAGAGTCGGTCCCACGCATCGAGGAGCACCTGAGACACCTACTTCCTCACGTGCCTCCAACTCGCCACTACAGTACTGCGCGCTTTACCGTAGCCGAGCGCAATAGTCCTTCCGCTCGTACCTTTGTATATGTATACGGATGTCCGACCACGCGGGGAAAAGCGAAGACCGAAGGCGAAAGGGCCGAGGGAGTCGCGCTCGGGCACGTGCTAGTCACGGCTTTACGGGCTTGATCGATCTTTTGACGAACGAGGCGAGGTTGATTACAGAGTTATTTCTGGGCACGGAGCGGAGGGCACGAGCAGAGTTGGAGTCGGGTGTTGCAGCGCGTCTGCCTGCGAGCATGAAGGATTCTCTTCCTCATGACGACGACGACGAGCAGGATCGTGAGCACGAGGCGCGGACGTCAGATGACGATGACGGTGGAACGTTCTATGGGACTGATGATGTTGATGGCTGGCAGCTGCGCAGAATTCGCGTGGCAGGCGGCCAAGTATACCAGTGACGTTGCGAGGCTTTCTGCTGATCGGTTGAGCGAAGTGAGGGCCCCAAGGACCCCCTCTTCGTGACGATGATGCTGTGATTCGATCGCGCAGTGAGGAGCAAAGAGGCGCAAGGCCAGCCGGCGCGAGCCACTGTGCCTCTCTGTCCCGAAGGTCGCGGGGCGAACGGAAGCTGACGGGCGGGCAGGCACAGAGGCCCGCGCGCGGCCTGCGTTTCGTGACTACTGCTATCGATTTTGCGCGTTGACTCCGCGCTTCGGCTTTGACTCTGGGCTTCCTTGGCCGGGAACAGAATGCGCTTCCGGCGTTGATGGGTCAGGTGATACGGCGTGGTACTGCACGATAGGCAGAGGACAGTGCTAGCGAGCGGGCATGTGTGATGTGAGGGATTTTGCCCACAGCACTGTAGTCTACTAGTCACGGACACAGAACGAGCGTGAGACGCCGATCAGACGCAGGCTCTTTCGCGAACGCCCCCAACCCGGGCGAGAGAGTCGACGCGAGATGACACGGGCAGACGCGCGCAGAAGGGGGTCGCGTGCGGGAGGAGCTGATGAAAAAAGCAGGCATCCCGAGCATGAGCCGGGGTGGCGACAAAGGAAGGGAGCGGCGCGGGTCTCTGCCGCAAACAGGAGGCGTCCAAGGGTCGATGGCCTCCGACTGGCCCTGCTGCATCGCGCTGGGGGGAGGCACTGGGAGGGTCTCTGCCGGGCCGCTGGGGGGCTGGCCGCGGCGAGTGAGAGGCTGCGGCCGCGCGCAGAGATTTCGAAGGCCTCCAAGCCCAAGGCCCGCTGCGCGAGTGAGCGTGAGTGTGCGTGTGTGGTGTGTGTGTGCGTGTGTGTGTATGTGCGGGTGGTGACAGCGTGAGGCTGCCGCCCTTCCTCTCTCTGTCTGTCCTGTCTTGCCCTGTTCTGCTCCGGCTCCTCGCGCGCTCTCCATCTCTCCATCCTCCACCACTCTCTTCCTCCCTCCCCTTCCCTCCCCTTCCCTTCCCTTCGCTTCTGGTCGCGGACCCCGTTTGCGCTCCAGCTCCCTCCACGCGGCACGGCGAGCATTCACGCCCTTGCGCCCACCAGGCAATCTCGGCTGCTTCCGGGCGTCGCAACGAGCCAGCAGCGCGCGCTCAGACGTGTGTCAGCACGCAGCAACCGGCCCAACGCTGCCAGCCAGCCCAGCCAGCTCGCAGTCGCCTGCTGTCGCCGTCCATCGCCACCACCACCTCTTCACTGCAGGATCCAGTGGACAAGTGGTCGACACGCGCGCCGCACCCTCCGTGTCTGCACCGCCATCGGCTTGTCGCGGTCGCGCCTGCCTGCTCCCTCCGCCGCAGCATTCCGGACGCCCGCCTCTCCCGCAGCCTCCGTACTGCTGCGTGGCCCCGTAGGCAGCGACCTCGACCTCGCGCGCACATCACCTTCGCGTGCCGCCGCCGCCGTCAACGACGACTCCTACCTGTCGCATCCGCTGGCATTCCGCCATCTGCGCATCCCCACCGCCGACCGCCCTCGACGCCGCCGCACCTGCGACAGTCTCGGCTTCGCCGCTGAACGACTCCTGCGCCGACATCTCGCAACAACCTCGCCTGTGGACGACCTATTCACTTAGCCACGTCCCTGAACGAACGCGCCCCACCAACCACTCACCAACTTGACCTCACTCTCGGTTCTGTCCCTCCACGACCGACCGACCGACCGATCGCACGCGCTCGCATCTTCTCGCGCCTTGCCGCTGCGAAGTCACGTTGTCACTGAGACAAACTATTTACCTAATTTTACCTCGTCTGTCGCCAACCGCAACAAACCTTCGCTTGCGATCGCGCCCTGCAAAAAAGTTTGGCACACTGTCCTCACTGTCCTCACCCCAGCATAAGCATACATTCTGCTGCATGACTAGTCGTCACTAGACTCCGCGCCTTACAAAAACCAGGCGCCTCGTCTGCGACGGCGCAGTGAAGAGCAGGAAACGGTTCGTCGCACAAGTTCACTCTTGCGCGCAACATCCGCTGATCTCACATCCAGGCAGTGCTAACGTCACGCCGTTTTCTTCCTGACATCTCTCTGCAGCCATGCCGGCCTTCTACCCGCGCTCGCACCAGGCGAGCTCACACCCTCTGACTCCTCCGGACTCTGGTTCTGGATACGGCTACAGCAGCATGCACTACCCTCAGGACTCCTTCGTGCCGCACCAGGGCATGGGCCCTGCCCGCCACGACAGCGCTTACGACTACCAGCAGCACAACTACATGCAGCCGTCCGTCGCACCCGCGCCGCCCAGCTACCAGTACCAGTCCGGTGGGTTCCAGCCGACCACCAGCCTGCCGCCCATCTCCAGCTACTACGAGCCGATGGGCGCGCCCATCCTCCCTCCGCTTCGCATGCAAGATCACATCTCGTTCAGCGAGGATTACCAACGGAGAGTGCAGCAACAGCAGGAACAACAGAACGCTGCTCTGCGCGAGCAACAACGTCAGGCTGCCAAAGAGGAGAAGGCTACCGGAGGAGTTTCTGCCAAGCTCGACTACGAGATGGATCGCATGACGGACTTCGTCACGCACTACACGCAGAAGATGTATGACCTTCACCTCTCCCCATTCTGCTTTGCAGACATTGACATAATCCGAAGCTTCAACCAGCAAGTCACAAGCCAGCCGTCTTTCCGCAAATGGGTCCACGCCGTACTGTCTGCCACAAGACTTCCGTCGGCGACTATTCTGCTCAGTCTGCACTACCTCTCTGAGCGCTTCAGGTTGCACCCCGAGTCTATCCCGTCGGGCGAGAACCAGATCTACCGCCTTCTCGCCGTGTCTCTTATCCTCGGTAGCAAGTTCTTGGACGACAACACTTTCGTCAACAAGTCCTGGTCTGATGTCACCTCCATCCGTGTCAAGGAATTGAACGCGCTGGAGATGAAGTGGCTGTCTCTTATCAGCTACCACCTTCACGTCGAACTGGACAGTGGACTTCAGAGCTGGCTCGATGCATGGAAGACGTACAACGAGGAGCAAATCGCCAAGCAGCAAGCCGCTACTAGGCTGTCACCTCTCGACACCAACGTCCACCGTCACTCGAGCAACCGCGATCGCTACTCGCCGTACCCCACTCCGTACAGCACTAGCACAGCTCGCAGCTACGGAACGCCGACATCTTCGCGCTCGTCGCAATACGTCAGCACACCGTACAGCTCTGCCGACCCGTGGTCTTCTACCGACCGCTCCAGTTATGACGACCCCTACAAGCGCCAGCACCGTTACCCTACCCTCAACGACATCGACGAGGCAAACCGTCGGGCATCCGAGGAACGCAGCCAGGCTCACGCCATGTACCACAACTACCAGCTGCCCTCCATTTCAAACTCCTACTATCAGCCCACCGGATACAACTCCGCCTGGGATGCATACGGCTGGAACAACATGCACCGCTCTGGATGCACTTGCGCCACCTGCGCCTATCAGCACCATTACCGTCCCTACCCCATGGCCTCAAGCTACACTGCTCAGACAGTCATGGGCTAGGCAGCTTGCTGGATCGACTGATCTGCGCCCGCACACTTTTCTCCTTTGACTCGGTTCCTGCAGCGTTCTCGTCATACGGTCTTCGTGCAACACCTACATGGCACATCATCGGCGGCGATGCCGATTCGTCAAAAAAAGTTCGACTTCTGTTCCCCTGCACATATTGCCTTCGTTTCAAGGCGCTCTACACGTTTAAAATCGACTTCGTCTTATTTCTGCGACACGCACTTCCACGGCGCCTGCTCTTGCTTGCTTCGATGCATACGGATACGACTGGCTATCTGTCTCTGGGCGTCTCCATCGGTCCTCGAACACAGTTTGGGTTCGCCTCACTGCGCTTCTTCCGGACCGACCGCACCTTGCGCGCGCAACCAAAAAAAAAGTTTTCTCTCTATCTCTCTCGACTCCTGGCTTTTCCGTCTCCTCCAATACCATTCCTGCATTTTTGGTTCTCTCACCTGCACAGCGTTACATTGGGTCGGATAAGGGAAAATCTTCCTGTGCTGCGGGATCATTTCCCTAGTCCTCTATCCCAAAAAGTCACGCTCTGGTTCTTTTCCTTTTCTTTTGATATCACATCCGGATGGTGGGGAGGGGAGACCTCGAACCTTTTTTGGCTTGTTTAGCATGGCGTTACTTGATGAGGGTAAAACAAACTCTGGGCCTGTTTTTCTGTTGCTTGCTTGCTTTTTGCTTGCTTTGTGCTATTTTCTCTGCTTCTAGATCGGTGGGGGGTCAATCAAAAACTACTTCTTTTCGGGGGAAACTGATTCTGGCTCGACTTGGCCTTGATACATTGGAATTGCAATACCTTTTTTTTTTCCTTTTGGCAGGGGAGTTCTTCGGAAGGAATTTCCGGAGAACGAGCACACATGTTGGGTTTTTGCTGCTGCTGATGCTGTGGTTGCTTTTGCTTTATCCTATTCTAGTTTCTCTACCAATCAATCGTTTCGAGACTTTCCGCTAGGAGGGGAAATTTCCTCTGGCGCTCTGCTTGATTCTTTCCCTTTTGCTTCGTTCGTTCGCATGTGACATGTGACTTTTGCGTTGGTCCGCAGTGCTCGCTTGCTTGCTTGCTTCTTGCTTTTCATCACTCGAACTTGTCTCTGCAGACGGAGAGGAGAATCCACGCTTTTGACTTTTTTTCGCTCCTTGATTTCACCCTGGACTTCATCCTGCCTTTTCCTTCTTTGAGCAGAATGCTTCGGTGATTTTGTACTTTTTCGGCCTTGCGCTGGGAGTTCTGCAGGGGCCTTTGGGTGCGCGTCGGTGCTTTTTGGGCTTTGGGCTTTGGGTTTTGGTGAGAGATGGGGTTCCAAAAAAGGGTCGGGTCGGATCGGTGGTGTGGTAGGTAGCGTAGCAGGATTCCATTTCGCGAGCTCATGGCGGCTCGCGGGCTTCGTTCGTTGATCGAGATCTTTTGTTGGAGTCAGTTTGCAGGGCGTTTGGTCCTGGTTGTGTGAGTGAGCCACGTTGGGTTTTTGATGCTACGGCGATCGCTCTGCCAGGATTCGTTGGATTAGCCAGGGAAGGTAACGAGACTGGGCTGTTGCTCATTGATTGTAGGCGGAATTAGATTGATCTAGCTGTGACGAGGGCTCTCCATTTGCGGATGGATGGTTCGAGCGCTGATGCATTTATGTTTATATCCGAATATGTACAAACAAAACTGGGCCGGGGCCCATCCTCTCCGACACCGATGCACTGAAAATGCGCATGATCATGCCGTTCCTCTCCAGACCTCGGTGCCGACTCGCCCATGTGGTAACAGATCAAAGAACGCCACGCTAAGAAATCCCCACCTCACATACCCTTTCTCCAACCTCATCAATCACCTCCCTCCCCCACCATCTCGTAAAACAACAGATACACCTCCTTCTGCATCCCCAGCACGTCAGCCGTCTTGCTCTCCTTGACCTTGTCGTCGCTGATCCGCCACCACCGGTCCTGCGGCTTGCGCTTGCGCCCCGCCACCGTCGCCCCGATGTTCTCCGCCGCTTTGCTGATCACGCTCTGCTTGCGGCCGGGCGGGGGGTCGGGGAGGCCTGGAGTCGGGATCGCGTCAAAGGGCGGCTGTTGCTGCTGCTGCTGCTGTCGGGAGCGAGAGCGCAGCGAGCTCGAGCTGCTGGACGGCGTGTCGAGGCGGAGGGGCGAGGGGGCCGCGACGGGTTCGCGGGAGGGTCTTGCGTTCAGGCGCGGGCTGGGCGCGGCGGAGAGGTGCGGACTCGGGAGAGGGCTGGCTTGCAGGCTGAAGATGCCCTCGCGGCCCATGTTGTTGGGCGTCGAGTAAGGGGCATTGAGCCACTGGCGGCGGAAGGTCTCGTAGTGGCCCGAATTGTGCCCGCCTTTGTGCGTGACGACGGAGAGCAGGCGGTAGGTTTTGCGGTCCAGCAGGCCGCCCAGCGGCAGGCGTTCGGGGAAGGAGACTTTGGCGGTGTTTTTGGAGGAGCTCGACGTGTGGTCCCAGACGGAGCGGGAGAGGTGGATCGCGAGCACACGCGGGAAGGAGGCGATGCGCATGTGCCGGGCGATGCGGCGCTTGGGCGCGCTGGAGGTGTCGGGGAGTTGGACGTCGGGAGGGGGCTTTTCGGGGTCGGTGTGCAGGGCTTGTTCGATTTTCGACCGGTCGGATTCGAGTTTGCTGCGCTCTTCGGGGGTGAGGCTGGTTTTCGTGAGTTGGCGGTTGGTGTGGTCGAGTGCGTGGTCGAGTCGACATCGGTCGCAGCGGTAGTCGTCGATGTGCTCTACTTTGAGCATGCCATCGAAGCAGGCATTGAGGGTTGTTGAAGATGTGTGGTTGGGCACGTTCAGGGTCATTGTCACGAAGGAGCTCGCAGCCGGTTTGGGTTTGAAGTGGCAATGCGAGCACTCGATTTGCGATTCGATCTTGCCTTCGAAAGGGAACGTGTAGGCTTCCGACTCATCGTCGGTCTCGTCTTCGTCGCCATTGGTTTCCGCGTTCGATTTGGTCTGCTCGAGATTGCCATTCGATCGTTCAGACGCTGGTTCCAGTAATTGCTCTGCAGCCAACTTGGCATCCAAATCCTGTGAAGCCGCTGGCTTTGGCTTGATCGTTTCTTCCGACCTTTCTAATTCGCCTGTTGGTTTCGCAGCATCCAGACTGAGCTGGCTGCCATTCGCTGCAGCTACCGCGTGCTTTCGACGAGTGCGGCCGCGAACCTTGCGACCAGCGTGATATTCGTCGTCCAATCGTTCTGTGACAATCTGCAAGAATTCCTGAGCATCCTGTTGGTATCTGCTGACCCTTGTCTTGAACGCCTCCTCCACAACTCTAATAAAGCCCTGGGCGGAAATGGTCTTTTTGTAAATCGGCCTCTCGTTCAGCGCATCCAGCACCTCCTTCAGCCCCGCTGTGATCACACCCTTCTGCAACCCGAGCAGCTTCCAATCCGGTATAGGCTTGCCGTCCTTGTTCTTCTGCTCCTCCACAGCCGCTTCGATGTCTTGGTAAAGCGCCGGGCCGTCCAATTTCCTGCGGTGCAATTCGCGGATCAAGTACATGCGCAATTCAGGAAGACCGGCCAGCGCTTGAAGCACCGAGTTAATGAAGCAGTCGTTCGCAGGATTGCTCAAGCCTACGATCCCCTTCTTCCGTGTGCTCCGAGACGGGTTCGCAGCCTCATCGTCGAGGAAGTAAGTCGGGCCGAAAACGTAGACGAGGGCGGCGGCTGTGAGCGATGCGCCTGCTGCGTAGGCAGCGATCGTGAGCGGTTTCTCCTGCATCCTCGTGGTGACTGGCCGAGATACGCTCGCAAGAAGTCGAGGTTCAGTTGAAGTGATCGATCCAGCGGTCCTGCGGTGTGCTTCGGATCCTTGAGGCTATTGGTTGCTCGGCTTAACAATGTCCGCACATTTTCTTGCCGTGCTCGTGAGGTGTGGTGTTTGCGGGGACGACTGGTCCATGTCTGCGCTTTAGGAATTCATGAGAGGGAAATAGAGGACAAAAAGAAAGAGGCCCAAAAGGATCGTGGGCCAGCGATGTGTTGCAGAGGCGGCAGTTCGTTGCCTGCGTGGAGCGAATGCGCCGAGCTAACGGGAGGCATTGCGTGAAGACCGAGGCACCGCAAGCCGCAAGTGGAAACGGATCGCCGGCAAACTTTCCCGCCAACGCGGGAGGAAGTCGCTTCGACATTGGACGTGCTGGGTGATATTTGTAGAGTTCCATTGTTCACACACAACCATGGCGGCGCCCTTACGACCGACGTTACTACCGCAGTGCTCTGCCTGCGTGCGTAGCTATGCTTTCGGCGGACTGAGGGAGGCAGGCATTGGCGCCGCGGGCCTAAGCCAGCAGGTTAGGGGAAAGAAGAAGCTGGCCAAGAACACTTCATCTGCAGTGCCTGTGAGATTGCTGAAGGATGTCCCGACCTTTGGCAAGAAAGGTATGCTGGGTGTCTACATTTTGCGCAAGAAAAATGACTAAGGTGTCACGACTTAGGCTCGATCGTCCCTATTTCCATGGGTCGCATGCGCAACGAATGGTTCCCTAGTCGCACCGCCGAGTACGTGACGCAGCCTGAGCTGCGCCAACTCCGCCTCACCAATACCAACATGGAGCGCGATGTGGAGTTCGGCGTCGTCGATGTCGCAGCGCAGGTTCAGGCCGCGAGCAAAGCGAGCCAACAGAGGCAGTTTGAGGAGGAGCAAACACTCCAGGCGAGCTTGACCGCTCGCGCGGCTCTCGAAAAGGAAAGGGTGGAGCCCGCGCGCGGCATGGAGCTCATCAACATCTTTGTGCCGAAAACAATGGACTTTTTCAGACAGCCCATCCCCGAGGAGCCGACAGAGCCTGACGCGAACGAGGAACCGGTCGGTAAGGGTGCAGTGGCTGAGCTGTTTGCCGCGAGACAGAAGAGGGATGAAAAGCAGGCGAAGAGCATGGCAACACAGGGCATCTATGGCAGCGTGAGCACGGCCGACGTCGCAGCTGCTGTACGTGCCGCGATGGAGAATAACGACGAGTCCGCGAGAGTTTTGATCGCAGAGACGGATATCAAGTTTGTGGACACTGATCAAGAGGTGGAGACGCTCGGTAGGGTAAAGCATGTGGGCAGCTTCCCGGTCGAGATCATGATCAAGGGCGCGGAGGCCGGTCTGAGGAGGACAGTGCGAGTGCTTCCTCAGGAGGCATGAGCGTGTAACATATGTAAGCATACCTTCAAAATGTACATTATCAAGAAGCAAAATGGACACTACAAGTCTCTGAATACGCAATCATGATTGCCGCACAACCTTGCTGCTTGTCAGAGGCAGGCAGATGGGATTCGTGTTAACTCCGACATCAGATTTGGGCGCAAATACGACAGCGGGCTAGTAATGAATCCCATGCTCACCCAAAATGTAACAGAGGAGCCCGGGGTTAAGGCATCCCTAGAAATATGACGAAGCATTCTCGCATTCGCCTTGAATCATGACCTATCTCATGGACGTTATAAAGGGCTGCCTCTGCTTGCCATTTTATCTAATGGCCCGGCTTAAGCAATTCAGTTTGCCATCCTGACATCGAAATCCCATTAGTATGTCTTCCCTCCTCGCCACCAAGATGCGGGAAACCACCGACGCCTTTGTGAAAGGCTGGGAAGCATGGAAGGTTGAGCCAATAATGGCAGTCCGAGCGCCAGGATGCATCATGGCTCAACGGCCAGCATCGATGGGAGTACCCGTCAGGAACAACGAGGAGTTCGCCTCGTGGTTTGCGAATGTTGAAGGCATGTTGTCGAACTGCAAGGTCAGTCACCGCGTGTGAGTACATGAGCTGTATCATAAGCTTACCCTGGGTATAGATGACCGTACTTGACTATTTCGCATCTACTGAAGAGCGCAGAGCGTTCCTCCATTGTACTATGGTCGCGGATCGCAACCCCGGCACGTACGAGAACGAATATGTGTTTGCTCTTTCTTTCGACGAGACCGGAGAGAAGATTACGAGGATTTTCGAGATGATTGATAGTCAGCGAGTCCGCGAGGCGTGGAGCGATGTCCCTCAAGTCGAGATGAAGAGAGACTAGGAAGACAACCGCTATCCCTAGGATTTTAGGTATTCAACCCGAATTATTTCAACATGCTTCGCATGAATCAGCAGCATTTGTGTCCAATCACTCGCGGATTGTTCACATGCTACACTTCTCCTGCAGGACCTACAATCAGCTTGCACAAGAGATACCAATACATGATGCAGTGGATCCAGACGACCTACTGTTGGGACACTGCTACTAACAACGCCGTTGAATGTACTGACCACGCGTACGAATAGCTCGAGGGTTACGTCACCTTCCTATCTGCTTGCATGGTGCATCAATATCTGCAAGGCCGCGTTCTGAGGGTTCACAAGGACAAGTGCACCTCGGTCCATTTGAAACGGTTTTCGCTTTCCCAAGAATCAATGCTACACAGTCGCTGCCAAATCACAAGAAGACTCGATACACCGCTAAGCAGCCTCCCATATCGCATCCTCTCATATTGCTGAACAGCCTCACTAGCCTGGCCAAGCGCGGCTGAAGATCTCCCAAGACACCACAGCCTCGCGCTAATCCGCCGCCTCTTCGACAAAGAAGTCCAATGCGGTTACAGATGGTATCCAGAACTGCAAGTGTTGCCTGATATGTTCTTTGGTATAGCCTAGGGCTGTGTTGCGCTTCTCAGCCGTTTTCGGCCGAGACGCCACGTTCATGCTGACCTGCATGTACAGATACGCACATCCAGTCAGGCGGGCTCTCGGGTTTCCCATACACATCAGGCATCGGATATCTCGGATGTGATACCACACGGAAGCCGGTTGTTTGTCATAGGCTTTGGTTCAAAGTTGCAATGGAAATAAGCATCGCGCGCTAGAACGACCGTTGTGGCTTGGATCGCCGTTCAGCCGGGCAGTATTTGAGCAAGTAACCTCGATCTGCAATGATACGTGCTGCTCGGCTCGCAAAAGCGTCACGCATGTGTGTGTGTGAGCCGCTCATCCTATAGAAAGCCTGTCACAAGTGCTTACGGATTGAGACCAGGTAATGCTCACGCCTGAGGCTGCAGAGACGCAGGACACGCCTGCGGAGTCGATCACGAGTCGATTGTCTTTGTAAGGGTCTGAGTCGACGACTGATCAGGCACAGGGTCTCGTATATCGAACCGCTGGTAAGCCTCTCTTTGCTTCCTCCTGGAGCGTTGGGAGGAACGCACGCGTGGGAGGGCGGCTCATGCCCACTACGCGTACGCCCTTGGAAGAGCAATCACGGTCACTGGCAGCCTGACAAGAGCATGAAGTCGTGCGAAGAATCACAGCAAGGCTGCAGTCAAGGACTGTATGTCAGCAGCTAAGGGTGCATCTGCATTTGCTCGATTATGCTTTCCAGCCTTGGAACGCCTGATCGTCTATTGTACCAATCCGGTCTCAACGGTCTCGTAAAGTTAATCCCACGTATTCCTCCGGAGGATTTGTGGCGATTCTAGGGGATATTGATCAGCCTTGCGGCGTTCACACCAGGCGAGCCGCGGTTTATAAAGGCCTGTCGATCTCCTCGAGGCTCGAGAAGACGTCAAGTCAAACTGCCAATGCTTTTAATAGACACTCGACAACCTTTGATACAGAACTGTTAAGATGAAGACCAGCAGCATTTTAGGAGCTTTTGCCACTTGCTGCGCAGCCACCAACGCATTGGGTACGTGTGTCGGAGAGAATCGATCGGCGCTGTAATGAGCTCTCTCCTGTTGGTCCTACAATCCTGACCATTCGCAGATTTGTCCGATCTGAGCTTAGGTACATCTTCTCTTGTCACCAGACTGAGGAGGGCAGCGCTTGCGGACAACACAACAGCTCCTAGCGGAGGGTCGTGTCCGCAAGTCTGGTATGACATTGCTCGGGATTTGAAGACGGAGTTTTTTGGATGCAACAGACAAGCATCTGATGCGATCCGGTTTGCATTCCATGATGCTGGTACGTACTTTCTGTCTCGTAGACGGGATAAATCCGACCCTGACAAGACCCAGCTGGATACTCGTCGAAGAACCAGCCCTACGCTCCAGCCAGCGGTGGTGCAGATGGGTCTCTCCTTCTTGCGGATTCGGAGATCGCGAGGAGCATAAACGACCCTCTGCAAGGCTTCCGATCGTTTCTACTAGGAAAGTACAACCAGTACAAGAGCAGGGGTGTCGGTGCTGCAGACTTCGTCCAAGCGGCTGGTACGATTGGTACAGTCAGCTGTCCCGGTGGACCAAGTGTCAAGACCGTAAGTTGCCTTTAGCCTCTATGGAGTCCAAAACTTCGAGCAAACGGGCTCTGACTAATACATACGAAGGTCATCGGTCGATCAGATACTTCGAACGCAGCTCCAGAGGGCACTCTGCCCCAGGCATTCGGGCCTGGCTCTTCGTACGACACATTAATCCAGCTGTGGGCAGACAAAGGCATCAGCCCGAGAGAACTTGCCGCGCTTATGGGCGCTCACTCAGTATCGCGAGCGTTCGCGCAACGAGCAAATGGTATTTTACCTGGAAGTGAGTAGACCCTAACCGTAGCTGATTCATCATTTGGAGAAGAACAATCTGACATAAAGACTTTAGGTCCGCAAGACACCACACCCCGCCAGTGGGACGTGAAGTATTACTCGGACACGCAAGCGCAAAATGCGCCTCGTGGCGTCTCTCGATTCCAGTCCGATGTCAATCTGGCCAACCCGGCCACCGAAGCAGGGCAAGCATTCACTGAGTTCGCCGCTGATAAAGGTCTGTTAACCTGCTGTAATTCTTGAACGATTCAGAACTGACAGTTTCACCACAGCGGCCTGGGCCACAGCGTTTCAGGGAGCGATGTACAAGCTCAGTATACTCGGCTTGTCCGACGAGGCGAAGCAGAACCTCACGGATTGCACTGGTATCCTGGGATGAGGTGTCGACCATGATTGTGATTCAGTAGGTCAGATTCGGATTGTATCTCCAATTTTCGCAACTTCCTTTTGTCGACCGCCTAGAAGCACGGCTTGGCGAAGTAATGAATTCATTTTCCAAAGTCTCTACAAGGGGTACAGCGTTGAATCTTGTCTGTCGGCAGCTTTGGGGTTGATGAGAGATCGTGATCACAAAAGACTCGAATCACGATTATTGATAATCCGGGGGTTGTGAAGGAAAACAGCACAGTCTCGTGATCAGATCTGCCAGGTGTGGCGCCTGCGTGGCTACCCGGCCGCAGTGCAGCAGTATCGACATCTATTCCGGGAGGCGTGAGCTGGCTGATAGTGGTAGACAAGGCTGGGATAGCTTTTGCAACCAAATTCATTGAGTACACACAAAGTTTTCAGCAAAAATTGCGAACACTCCATTGAAGCCTCATATGTGCATGTGGCTCGAATGACACCTCCGATTTACGCTCAAGCTTTCCCATGCACTGTAATCCACGCACGCAAAAATATATTGAGGCCTCAAATCGACAGCGGGTCAGTCAGCGGCGGCAAGATCAGCGAGGACGGGGACTACCGCAGCACGGCGTTAGATATATATTCTAACACCTGGGATCGAATGGGGCGAGTGAGTCCGATATAGTGGTCATGGAATTGGTTAGTGATACCTAGATTGTTCCTCATTGCGTTTCGTTTTCAATCGACTTTACTTGCCGTACTCGTCCGTCAGCAGGCCGACCATTTCAGCTCGCGGGAGAGCAATGTTCGTAATGGTCGCGCCAGTGCCAGACGCAGAGCCCGGGTCGTTAACGAGCTCGACTTTGCGCGTGCTGCCGCGCGTGATCTCGAGCACAGTGCCGCCGGGGTACTCTGTCTTGGTGATCGTCGCGACCATGGCGTCCACAACCTCCTTCATAGGGATCCACTCGCCTTCGCCCATCCAGCCTTCGCGCGAGGCCCAAAAAGGCGTCAGGACGCTGCCCGGCGCGATGGCGACGATGCGCACGCCCTTCGCGGGTTCCATTGGTGCCATGGATTTCACGAAGTTGTTGATGCCGGCTTTGGAGGCGGCGTAGAGCGGTATGGCGTAGCCTGGTTGCTGGGCAGCGGCACTTGAGATCATCACCACTGCGCCGCGGGTGTTACGGCGGGTGAATGTATCCAGGGCCAGCTGCGTGCAGCGGATGGGGTGGTGCAGGTTGATCTCGAAGACTTTATAGGAAGACCTACTGGCATCGGTGCTGGATTTGAAGGCCCAAAAGTTGGCGGATGGCTTTACAGTGAATTTAGTATTGGAGGAACTGGTTGAGAAAAACGACACCACCTACAGGCTCAGAGAGGCCAGCGCCAGGGCAGACTATGTCCAGGGCTCTGAATGTCTCGAGAGTGAATTGGAAGGCTGCGTCCAGTTGAGCCCAATCGGTGACATCGGTCTTCTGAAAGATGGCTCTAGGCGAGTCGGTATACTTGTCTAGAGCTTGAGCTTCCTGGCTAAGGGCAATGTCCGCCACAACCACGTTGCATCCCGCTTCCAGGAGACGGAGCGAAAAGGCGAGGGAGATGCCACTGCCGCCACCAGTGACTAGGGCAGTCTTGCCTTTGAGTTCGGGGAGAACCATTGCTGTCAAGTTATTTGCGAAATGATAGAACCGTGAAGTATGGAAAATGGAAACTTGCGAAACCGGAAGGTAATGCAAACCTTTGTATAGCAGATAAGGGGTACACAGTATATTCCACGGACTCAGGGATGCGTATACATCGGAAGGATCAAGGCTTTACCTAGCTGGGGCAGAGCCAGTGACACGAGCGTTTGAAGGTGCGAGTGGAGCGCGCCGTTGATGAGGTGAAGAAACGGAGGAACGGATTCGGAGCAGGCTCGCAAACGGGTAAGCGCGTGAGATCCATCGGCGGTGGACTAGCCTGGAAGGTGTAGCATGCGGAGGAGAGCCGCAAGCAGACGCCCCAGATGTGAAGTGAATGGAAGTCCTGTTAAGGTGCATCACGTGGCGCGTCTAATCGAGCGCACCACACGCCGCGTCGCCGTTGCAACGTGCAGCATTCTCGCCTTCCCGCGCCACTCGTCGATCTCGTCATGTGACCGTGCGCCCCCCGCCGAATGTTTGGGGACGGCGCGTCATAATGAAGCTGGCAGCGGCAAGCGGTGAGGTCACAGCTCCATGGAGCTTGCTGGGCCTGGAACCACCACGCTGCCCTCTTTTTCGAAAACATATATTTGTCGCTTATCCTCCGTCTTACACATCACGCTCACGCAAGCAATCCTATCAACAGAATCGCCTCCACTACCATCGCAATTGTCTAGTGCGCCCGTTAACGATGAAGTTCAATCTGGCCTCGTTGGCCACCGTCGCCTTGGCGACACAGACTGTGACCGCCGACTGGCTGGGCAAGGCTGGTAAGTCTTCCAATGCATCAGTGTTGGCGGTGCGAGGGTGTCCTCAGTGATCACTCTCGCATCGCCAACCAACTGAGCCAAAACGCGTGACTGCAACACATCCTAACGAATCGTGAGGCCGCACAGCTTACAACAAGTGGCATGAGACTGAGCTTGAACGCTGGCTCTCCGACCACAACGTCCCCTACCCTACTCCCGCCGACCGCAAGGACCTTTCCGACCTTGTTCAGAAGAACTGGGAGAATCACGTCATCAAACCCTACTCCAATTGGGACGCCTCGAAGCTCTCCAACTACCTGTCTTCGACTGGCAAGGAGATCAAGAAGGGTACCGAGAAGAACAAGGATAGCCTCGTCGTCCAGGTGCAGAATGCCTGGCATGAGACTGCCGATCAAGCCAACGAGGCTTACGGAAACACTCAAAGCTGGATCTTCAACAGGTAAGTCTCTCACGATATCCTCCGGAGCCAACTCCTGCACCAATGGCCAGCACTAACTTCTCGCAGCTGGACCGACTCTCAGCTCAAGGCGTTCCTCGACTACCACGGCATCCCCAACCCAAGCCCGCGCACCCGCGATTCGCTACTCCACACCGCCCGCTCCAACTACCAGTCTGCGGCGAACAAGGCCGGTGAGACCGCCAGCTATCCTGGTGACTGGCTCTACGCCCAGTGGTCCGACTCTGACCTGAAGGCCTGGCTCGACGAGCGCGGCATTCCTGCCCCTCAGACCGGCAGCCGCGACAAGCTCATCGCCTCTATCCGCCGTAACTCTTACGTTGCCGCCCAGGAAGCCGACAAGCGTTACAACTCCGTCTCTTCTCAGGCCGCCGCTGCCCAGGAGAGCCTCTCCAACCAGCTCCTCGACAGCTGGTCTGACAGCCAGGTCAAGGAGTGGCTGGACAAGAACGGCATCCCCGTCCCCCAGGGTAGCAAGCGCAACGAGCTCGCCGCTCTCGCCCGCAAGCACTCTGCTCGCCTCGCGGGCACTGACGCCAAGAACCAGGCCAACAGCGCGTACGGCGCCGCGACCTCTTCTGCCGGCAACTACTACGCTCAGGCTACCAACGATGCATACAGCAGCTTCCGCTACTACTACGACTACGTCCTGAACCAGGTCGGTTTCGCGTCCGAGGAGGCCAAGGCTTCTCTTAGCTCCGCTTCCGTCCAGGCCAGCTCCAGCGCAGTCTCAGCCTCTTCTGCCGCTTCTTCCCTTGCCTCCGCCGCCTCCAAGTCTGCTGCCAGCGCTAGCACCTCTGCCAGCAAGGCTGGTAAGGACGGCGCCGCCGCTGCTTCCGAGGCTGCCAGGCAGGTCTCCGCCGACGCTGCGGCTAGCGCCAAGTCTGCGTCCGCCGCTGCCTCTGCTAGCGCTCAGTCGGCCAAGCAGGAGTTGTAAGCTGTGATCGATCGGTCACTCGGACATTCTACGATGGAAGGTGCCCGTAGAGAGTAGCTTGTCTACTTTCTGCCTACCCTTTCTGAATACCCATCCATAAGCGATGCGCCATCTTCATGTTGTCGAAGGCGTCTCGATCGAATTACCTCCTAGGGGAGAAAAACGAAGTCATTTACGGCCACGATTGTAATCCTAGTTTTGTTTTGCGTTCGGGCACTCTAGCCTAGCTTAGGTACGAAGCCTAATATCACGATGATATGCCATTCAAATCACTTCCTTCATTTCCACTTTCTATGCTTCTATCCATTACATTCGTCATCTACATAGTGACCCATTACCCATTGAACATTCCTTCTTGAAGTCAACATCGCTCAAACCAGCCTCACATCCGCAAAGTCCCTCACCTCACTTGTCCTCCCCTCCAGACCCGACTGAACATTTCCCACTTGCCGAAGCTCCTCAAACCACGCTTCCAACCTCCCCTCCAACTCCCGCTCCTCAGCACACATCTCCTCAGCAGCCATCATCAGCCCATCCGCCTCCGCTACTCCCAACGCAACCGGGACTGCCAACAACAGCTCAGGCGTGTTCGCCGGTCCAACCGGCCTCTCGTCCTGCACCAGCTGCCGCAGAGGTTTAAGATTCGGCGGCACGGCCGCCAGCGTTGCGCGCCGGAAGGCCGCTTGCTTGCTCGCCGCGTTGGCGCTGCTGCTGCCGGCGCTCTCGCTAGCTCGGCGGGATGCTTCGCGGTGCGAGCCCGTGTTGTCCATTGTATTGAGCTGGTTGAGCGTGAAGGCGTGCATGGTGCGGGAGTAGTTTGGCAAGGTCGGGGTCCTTAGGGCTGAGGCTGGTGAGGGGAGCTGGGAGGCTGTGTGCGCGTGGAGGGCGCGGGAGTAGGCTTCTTGGTCGATGGTGCATTGGGTTGGGTTAGAGGTTAGGCTGGCGGTTGGGGAGCCGGTTGCGGGAAAGCTTTTGTCTGTTGGAGAGGGAGATGGGGTAGGGATGAGATGCGAGAAGAGATGTGGGAGGCGGGCTTGTTGATTGCGAGGGGCTTGCTGCGATGCCATGGTGGAGGGACCTGAGTGGGGAAATTCGTGGCTTTCTGGCCGGTGAGGCAGGTGAAGGGCAGCGCGATCAGGGAGTCGCAGAGGAAGTAGAAGGCCGGATGCCTTTCTCGAAGAGTTTCGCGAGATGGCATGTCCAGGATGCTTCTCCGTCTGCGCCGTGCTTGCCTTCTCCTGACGTGGCGCGAGGTGATGGAGTCATCAGCGCCATGGCTGCCACTACAAGCATCTTTGACTTGTTTGCCTTTGTTCTGAGCTCCAGACTGAGGGTGTGCTGCTGGCAAGTCACGATGCGGAGGGTCCGGGAACAATGGTCGCAAGCAGGAGATCTCTAACAATGGACGAACTCATGACGCCGCACTGGCCACATTCCTTTGTCGAGAGCAGCCGCATTCCACTCTTGACTGCATGCCAAGATCGCGTGTCCTTGCGATGCAAGCGGGTGGTGATGGTCGAGCACATTGATAAAAGACGTCCAGACTCGTAGCAGCAGTCTGCCGCAATGCTGCGGAATTGACGAAAGCGAACACTCGATAGAAATGTAATGATTTTTGCCCCCCAAAACGTGCCAGATAGAGATTCAGATTGCAAGACAGATTTCCCTCTGCAGTGTTGACGAGTACGGCAAGATGCCTTGTTGCCTCTGGTCTATCCTTATCTTAACGGCTCCGGTGCTGTGTCAGATACCAGATGGCATCCCGCTGTGTGCCAAAGCACCCATCGAAAACGCCATCAAGGCATCAGGCTGCTCTCCAACCGACTATGCCTGCCTTTGCGCGAGCCAGCCACTCATGTCGGCGGTTGCGAGCGCCTACACGTCGTGCGGCGAGGAAGCGCAGACGACGTTGACCTCCGCGATTGAGTCTATGTGTGTTTCATCCGATCACGAGGACTTATCCCAAGAACCTGCAGCGCCTGCAGCGCCTACAGATGACGAAAACGAGGAGCCTGATACGGCGTATGGCTCATTTGCCAATGCGAGTCCGGTCGAAGTCCAGCCCAGCGAGGAGGCTCCTCCGCCTGAGCCATCAGTCGCCATAGCGTCAGAACCCATCGGATATGACCAAACGCACTCCACTTCCACCGTCGAAACGCCGCCCGCACCTACAGAGCTGCCTACCAATATCGCCGCCCCAGAGACTCCGATTACCACCGCTGCGGCTTCGCTTGCCACAGATACGAGCGAGGCACCCGAATCCAGCTCTTTTCCGGACAGCGTCGTGACCACGCAGCAGATCACCGAAGGAGACCCGACTGGGCTTGTTGCCGCACCGAGCGATTCTTGCGCTGCCACAGCACAGCAGTCCTGCAATGCTACCGGGACGGTGGCTGTTTTCACTGGGAAGGCGGCGGCTGAAGGAGTCGCCGCGAGCGCAGGATTATTGGTGTTGGCAGTCGCTGCGATGAGTTGGGCTTTTGCTGAGTTATAGGTGGTTGGGTTGAGCAGACCAACGATGGAACCAGTATCCCTGGGGAGACCTCGCAGGCTCCGGTCCCGATATCGCAGTAGCATGAGTGAAGAATTGATCGTGGAGAGACCAGTGCGAATGCACTAATCAGGATTAGCAAAAGGGGTATCTTTATCATTCCAAAGTATCGCTTCAGTGCTCGCCGCTCTACCAATGCTGTTGTACAGACCCAGTACCATGTCCCAACCGTAGCGCCTAGCTAAACGACAATCAAATCGCCGACACGCCTCGTTATTTCTGATCGCCCAGCGCTCTGGCGGCGAGCACGTAGGCGAACAGAGCAGCAGCGACGATGTACCACTTGTTCTTCGAAATCCAACTCTGCTCTACAGCGTTCACCGTCTCTCTGCCTCCACCAGCAACCGCTGTGTTCGACTTGTTCGCTGCAGCAGCACCACTTTGGTTGGTGGTTTGCTGATGCAGGCCCAGGCTCTTCCCAGTCTGAGGGTTGATCCTCTCGCTTTCCATCCACTTCCAGTTCTCCTCGTCAACCTCAGGCCACTGCTCCTTGAATCGTTGCCCTCCGTCGCCCGCCTTGATTGCGCCGAAGCCGGTCTTGTTTCCACCCTGTTGTGCCTGAGTCTCCGCAGGCTGTCCAGAAAGTGTCCTCTTCGTGCTCCCACCGCCCGTGCTGTTCCACCATCTCGTCCTGCTAGCAAACAACTTCCTCTCCGCTTCACTAGCACTCACACTTCCCGTCGTCATCTCCTCGCTGGTCATGAAACTCAGCACGCCTAGCAGAATCGTGCTAACCTCCCATGCAGGGTTGAAGCTCTTCGGGTGGAAATCGCTAATACTCAGACACAGGCGCTCGGAGCAGCGGAACCGACCGCTCGGAGTGTGCATGCGGATCGCGGGCGGAGCGAAAGGATAGTCTGGAGGGAAAACCAGTGTACCCCAGTACTGGCCATTCTCGTAGGGTGTGCCGGGTGGGCCGGTCAGGATGTAGTGCCATTCGAGGATGTTGGACTCTGACGGGTGGGCGGTGATGTATTCTGGCGGCGAGCGGGACAGCGCCGCGTATTCGCGCGTCAGGCGTTTATGCGCAGCACGAGTGGCCATGTTTGTGTGTAAAGGGGTTTTCCGAGTATGCGTGGTCGTAACAAACGCCAGAGCCGTACAGTGATAGGCGTCCGCTCTGGGCGTGTAATGAGATGTTCAGGTTAGGCCTGACGAGTGCCTGGAGCGACTGTGATGAATGGCCGCAAATGCGCGGTAATGATCCAGAAATCCAGGGAATTTATGTGGAAATCTTGCAGAAGTTCTGTTGGGAGGGTCATGAAGGTGGCATGTTTCGGTTGCGAAAGTTGAGCACCACCCATGAGGTCAGCAAAGCCTTGGCGTCTCTGGCCATCCTCCATTCACTGCTGTGGCAGCATCGAGCAGTCAGCCTCGGTGAACGCAAATTGAAAACTACCTTGAAATGTTCGTTGTGACACAGCCAGATGGCTTTTCAGAGTTTTCGTAGCAATGACCAAGACCTCATCCATCGGCATGCCGAGGGCACCTTTCGCTCCTCGTGACCGATCCATCACAGCGCTTAGGTTTGTGGCGGGGCAAAGGCCGAAGTGAAAGAAAGCTACATGCATTGCTCACGCCCTTTGTGCATGTCTCAAGCAAATAGCAAAAAATCTGGCCCGATCTGGAAACTTCCCGACACCCCTTATCCTCCATAGCATCGTGATCCAGCATCTTGTACTACATCTTCTTGACCGCCCATCGCCCTCTCCAACGATCAAGCCTTGAATAGTCCACTACTCACAAACCACAACCGCGAAGAATGTCGGACCTCCAACACTACGCCTACGATGGCTTTGGGACCAAGCAGCGCAGAGATGTTTATTACAATCAAGCAGTCCGCATCCCCGCCGGAGCAGATAGGATTGAATGCTCAGGCCAAGGTGCGAAGTCATAATAACCCCAACCCTAACCCTAGCAACATCAAGCTCACATACGGCAGGCGGCTGGGACCCTAAAACGTTCAAAATTCCGGACGACGTGAACGCGCAGATCGACCAGGCTTTCGCGAATGTGGAGCTCACCCTGAAAGATTCCGGTATCAAAGATGGCTGGAAGACGGTGTTTCGTGTCAACAGCTATCATGTCGGGCTACAAGGCAACGAACAGGAGACGCTCGCTCGAATGGTGGAGAACATGAAGAAGTATATGCCTGATCACCAGCCGATCTGGACCTGCATCGGCGTGGCTGCTCTGGCGGAGCCGGAGATGAAGGTTGAAATTGAGGTTGTTGCTTTTGACGAGAAATGAAGGGAATAATCGACGGCGGAAGAGGGAACCTTGCCGAGCTGAGTATTACGCAAATAGGCGCGATCGGAATTAATGGAGATCTTCCATGCGTTCACTGAAATATCGCAGAGTCACCAAGAACACTGTCCCATCCTCACAAAAATTGTACACTTCCATTGGTCGAGATGCTCAATTGAAACTTGGGTATATTTTGATTTTGAACGTTGATCGTCGTTGAAATAGTATCGACACTGCTTCTTACGTGACTATTCGGAGCCCATGGAGACCAGGCGAAGAGCCGTTCTCCTCGATAATGTCACAGCAAGCAAATGCCGCACCACCCCATCCGCGAAAGACATGGCTGCAGAAGCCAGCAAGCATAGCGAATATGCTCACAGACGGCGACCACGGCGACCACCCTTTCTGCGGGTGGAGTCGGAGGGAGTCGGGGTGACGTCCTCAATACGGCCGATCTTCATGCCGGAACGGGCGAGGGCACGGAGGGCGGACTGGGCACCAGGACCGGGGGTCTTGGTGGAGTTGCCTGAAAAGAGTCTTAGTATTCTGGAATTCCCTCGACACCATACGCTTTGGGTATACATACCACCAGTAGCCCTGATCTTGATGTGGAGGGCAGTGATGCCGAGCTCCTTGCAGCGGACGGCGACGTCCTGGGCAGCCAGCATAGCGGCGTAGGGCGAGGACTCGTCACGGTCGGCCTTGACCTTCATGCCACCGGTGACACGGGAGATGGTCTCACGGCCACTGGAATCACCCAGGTTAGCCTTTGTACCATTTCTTTATTTTTGCACCAAATCGCCAAATGTTCTCGAGTCGCGAAATTCGGCGGTTGGTGGAGGTTCAGACGTACGAAAGATCGGTGACGTGGACGAAGGTGTCGTTGAAGGAGGCGAAGATGCGGGCAACGCCAAAGACGAGCTCGCCTGAGAATCGTTCCGTCAGCAATTGTTTCTCGCGATTTTCGCGCCGACCGACGGTGGTCGTTTGTCGCGAATTGGGCGGTTGCAGCGATTCTTACCCTCGCGGACCTGGGGGCCCAGGGAGATGTTCTCCTGAGGGGCGCGGGTGACCTGCTTCTTGGGGGCCATGGCGACGGTATTTGACGACTGGGGTGGTGGTATTCGGAGTCGCTGGAGTCGGCCGTGAAAAGAAGAAGTCTCGCTCGCTGGCGGTTAGCGGGCCGGTGGGGAGGAATTGGAGAGTGTGCGGTGCAGCCTCAGGCTAAAATTTCGCCAAGGCCCGAAGCTCGCCGCGGGCAGTCCGAGCACCGCCGCTTTTCATTCGCGACTTCATTCAAAGCCGCGCAGCTTCCCGCCATTTCTTTACCACCTGTTCATCTCACGTTTGCACTCGCACACTGCGCAGCGCATCCCAGCGACCGTCGGCCTTTGTTTGCGTAAGGCACGTATGGTGAGCGCGAGGCTCGCCAACCGCCAAAATGGGCGACGCAGTCGTGGGAATCATCGGAATGGGTGATATGGGCAAGATGTACGCCCGCAGGATCGCCGACGCTGGATGGAGGTAGGTGCAAAGATCTCGCACGAGTCTGTTTGCACTGTCTCGAAGCACAAATGGTACGTTCGCCCTTTTCCCCGACACGCACCCTCTCCTTGCATCCTGATGACTTGAGTGCATTTGGCTCGAGTATGGCCGCCTGGCACCAGCCATGCCATCTCGGCGTGGTTGACTGGGCGGCTGTCAATGATGTAAAATCTCAGCTACCTTATAATTTTTGTCTGAAAAGCAAAAGAAAAACACATCCGATCTTCACTACCAAACGAAGCGAAGAGTCTGTACTGACTGTGCATCAGATTTTCTATTATTTCTTAAACTCACTCTGTTCAGGGTACACGCCTGTGACATTCCGGAGAAGTATGATGCTCTTGTCCAAGAGTTCTCTGATCGCGTACGCAGTGCACCAATCCAATGTTACATAGTTGTCATATATAGAAAGCATGCTGAGGCTTCAGCAGAAAAACATTACCATATTGCAAAACGGCCATCTTGTCTCCCGCAGCAGTGACTGGATCATGTACAGCGTCGAGGCCAAGAGCATTGACTCAGTCGTAGCGCGCTTTGGTCCCTCGACTAAGCAAGGCGCTATTGTCGGTGGCCAAACGTCCACCAAGGCTCCGGAGATCGCCGCTTTCGACAAACACCTTCCCAAGGACGTCGATGTTGTCTCGTGTCATTCACTCCATGGCCCTGGTGTTGATCCAAAGGGTCAGCCTCTTGTGATCATCAAGCACCGCGCCTCGCAAAAGTCTGTCGACCTGGTGGAGCAGATCCTCAGCTGCTTCCAATCCAAATATGTCCACCTTTCAGCCGAGATGCATGACCGCATTACCGCGGACACCCAAGCGGTCACACACGCTGCCTTTCTCTCCATGGGCTCCGCTTGGGAGGCCAACAAGCAGTTCCCCTGGGAAGTGCCGCGCTATATTGGTGGCATCGAGAACGTGAAAATGAACATTACTCTGCGCATCTATAGCAACAAGTGGCACGTGTACGCAGGTCTCGCGATCCTCAACCCAAGTGCCAAGCGCCAGATTGGGCAGTACGCTGAGAGTGTCACTGAGCTATTCAAGCTTATGCTGGGTGGGCATAGGAAGGAGCTCACGGAACGTATTCACGCCGCTAGAGCTGCAGTGTTCGGAACGCGCAAGGTAGAGGATGAATTGCTGCTGCACGACGAGCTTCTCGATCAATTCAGTCTGGGTGAGAAGCCGGCGCAGAAAGTCCGCAACAACCATCTCAGTCTTCTTGCCATGGTGGATTGCTGGTGGAAGTTGGGCATTGTGCCATATGATCATATGATCTGCTCCACGCCAGTAAGTTCGCCATGTGGAGCTATAAATACGACAGTTATCTTGCTGACAAGGTCATAGCTCTTTCGTCTTTGGCTAGGCATTACCGAGTATCTTTACCGCAACGAAGACCTGCTCAATGAAAGCATTGACAATGCCATCACCGACAGTACTTTCGTGGCGGATGATCTGGAGTTCACTTTCGCTGCCCGGGTATGCGCGCTTCAACAATTGCCAAAGCTTAACATCATCGCTAACCTTGCACGTGCAGGACTGGTCTAACCGCGTCTCTTTGGGTAACCTAGACGGGTATCGAGAGAAGTTCGAGAAGATCCAGCAGTACTTCAGCCCTCGCTTCGCAGAGGCCACCAAGGTCGGTAACGAGATGATTAAGACGATCGAGGAGAACCTCAGAGCGCGGAAGGCGGAGCAGGAGGCAAAGGAATGAAATCACCGAGGAACGACCGCACTGAGCTTTTGCGGACGATGTTACAAACGAGCCAATGAGAAATCCAAAACGAAGGTCCAGAACTGAAAGCCACGTGCAGGATCCGCTCGAGGCAATAGTTTCCATTGAATACATATACCTCGGCCGGGTACTCATGCCTCGTTCTCGTTCGTAAGTAAATCAACTGACATCAAGAGTGGATGCTGTGTACCTTTAAAGTTCGAAGTCGAGCGTTTGCGGACCGGCTCATTCAAATTAACCGTAATCCAGGAAAGCTCGGGATCTCCTCCACATGATCCCCGGCTTTTAACCCGCCTGCCCACATGTTTACCCCAGGCTCTTAGGGCTCGGTGCCGGCCCGGCACATAGCCAGGCGCTGCGAATGGTGGAAGATCCGTAGCGTCCTCGCTTCTGGCGCCTCGGCTTACTGCTAGTCATACCAAGACTTCGAACCCGTCCGGCATTGGCTTTTGAGGCGCTGTGTCAGGCGTCCGCTCGCGTGCAAGCGAGTATGCATCGAGGACGACCGTGCTCAACGGCCATTTTGTATATCATTGCTCGATCGCCAGTCTGAAGATGGAGTTTCAAGGCACTCGATCAGCCACTCTTCACCATGGTGTTCCCTCCCAAGGTCTACCAAGTATGTTACCGAACGCACGACAGCTCTGTATCTTGCAACATGTCTGACCAGACCTTGTAGTTTCTCGTCTCCGTTTTCGCCTCGGTCGGCTCCATCCTCTATGGATATGATCTCGGCGTCATCGCTGGAGTCGTGGCTTCGCCCGACTTCAAGGCGCGCTTCATGCCCACTACGTCGGAGGAGGGGGCTGTAGTGTCTGTCTTCACTGGCGGCGCTTTCTTCGGCGCCATGTTCGCCGGCCCTGCTGGAGACTATCTTGGCCGCCGTCTCACTATTCTTCTTGGAGCTATTGTCTTCTGTGTCGGCGGCGCTCTTCAGACTGCGGCACAGAACCTGCACTACCTGTACGCCGGCCGCGTCATTGCTGGACTTGGAGTTGGCTTCTTGGTCATGATCATCCCGCTGTACCAGGCTGAGATCTCGCACCCGTCCATCCGTGGAAGTGTCACGGCCCTCCAACAATTTATGCTTGGTATTGGAGCGCTTGTTGCGGCTTGGACTACGTATGGATGCAACAGGAACTTCGCCGATGACAGTGCGCTGCAATGGCGTGTCAGCCTTGGTATCCAGATCGTTCCGGCTGGGATTCTTGCACTGTTAATCATGCTCTTCCCGGAGTCACCTAGGTAAGCGAGGTTGTGAGATTGATTAACCATAGAGACTGACGGTCAAACAGATGGCTCATCGACCACGGCAAGCCCGATGCTGGCCTTCGCACTCTCGCCAAGCTCCACGCGCACGGCAACGAGGCGGACACCTGGGTGCAGGCGGAATACGAGCAGATCCGCGACTCGATCGTCCACGAGCACGAGAATGCCGCTCAGTCTTACACTGAACTGTTCACCAACAAGAGCTCTTTCCGTCGCCTGTTGCTGGTCTGCGCTATCCAGGCTTCTGTCCAGATGACTGGTGTTTCCGCCATCCAATACTACAGGTACGGAACCGCGCTCGAAACTCGAGTTCACTGACATCGCTAACCCTCGCGCAGCCCGACCATCTTCGGCCAGATCGGCATCGATACCAACAACACGCTCAAGTACCAGGGTATCTCTTCGGTGCTTGCCCTACTCGCCCAGATGGTCTGCATCGTCGTCATCGACAAAGTCGGCCGTCGCTGGTGGATGATCGGCGGCAACCTCACCAACTGTCTCTTCTTCATCATTGCGACCATCATGCTCGCCGTCTTCCCGCCGGGATCCACCAACAACAGCTCCGCCTCCTGGGCCTTTATCGTCGTCACCTGGCTCTACAACGTCAGCTTCTCCGCGACGAACGGCCCGCTCTCTTGTAAGTTCCATCTTGCCTCGGCCCCATCCTCCCACATCCCACCCCCGTCTTCTCACAGCACAACAGGGATCGTCCCCGCCGAGGTCTTCGACACCCGCACGCGCGCCAAGGGCGTCTCCATCGGCGTCATGGTGTCCTTCGCCTTCAACACCATGATCGGCCAGGTCACGCCCATCGCCATGGGCCGCATCGGCTGGCGCTTCTACCTGCTCTTCGTCGTCTGCAACTTCACCAACGCGCTCTACTTCTGGGCTTTCCAGCCCGAGACCAAGCGCCGCCCGCTCGAGGAGATGAACTACTTGTTCACTAATGCGCCGTATGTTCTTCTCTTTGTTTTGGTCTTGAAAGGCAAATTGTACTGATGTTCCGATGTTGCAGGCTGTTCGTCCCGACGATGGATATGAAAGACTTTGCGATCGATATCGAGAACCGTGTGCACGAGATTGAGGAGAAGCAGGACGAGGTCGCGAGGCATGAGAGCATTTAAGTGGAGGGAGAAGTCTGGGTGGACAATGATCATCTGGCCCTCTCCGGGTCGCAAGCGTCGCTGTTCGGACTATAGAGTCGTACGTGAGGTGTGTAGCAGTGAACATACATTAAGACATTGACGGTTCTATCTTATCAGCAACCCATCATTCACCCCCGCTAATATACATCAAGAATACTATACGAAATAGGCGAGAAATTCCAGCATCCAGCCTCTAGCCCAGATTGTACGCGAACTTGCTCCAGCTGCGGATCTTCGCGCCGTACTTGTACAGGAAGAACGTGGCCGGCACGAGCGTCACGCACAGGAAGGCCAGCAGGCTCGTCGCCCACTGCGTGCCGAGGTCCTCGTACATGTAAGAGGCGAACAGCGGGAAGACGGCGGCGACCAGGCTGCGGATGAAGGTGTTGGCTGCCAGCGCGGAGTTGGCGTCAAAGAGATAGACGTCCACTAGGTAGACCACGGCCGGCATGAAAACCATGATGATCTGGAAATGGTTGGTTAGTATGTGTTTGATGAGCTGTAGGTGGGAATGGGGAGGACTTACACCACAGCCGATGAAGATTCCGCTCACGATCTGCGGCCAGGGGTTGATGCTGGGCTGAGACGTCCAGGCGAACCAGAACAGGCCGATCACAAGGATGACGCCGCCGACCATCATCGGAGGTAGGCGTTCTTCGGGAATGACTTTCTTGGCCTTGACCAATTTGGGCGTGAAGATGGCTTTGGTTTCCCACGTCAGGGCAGCGCAAGCGATCAGTACACCGATGAAGATGGCGATGAAAGGCAGCGACGCGGTGCCAAAGGGAATCTGTCGGTCCAGCTCGAAACTGAACGGGTATGCGAAGAAGATGAGGTACAGGATGCCGTACACCAAGCTGATGTAGACGGTCATCACGATCAGGATGGGCTCTTTGATCATCATCTGGACGGGTTTCAGGCCGTACTTGCGTAGGAGGAAAGCAGCGTGGACGGGCTCCTCGTCCAGCTTCGTGTGCAGAGCCCAATTCCTAGGCTCATGGCGCAAGCGTGCGGCTTTCTGCCTGAGCAGGACGGGGGGGAAGGTCTCCTTCACGGTGAACAGAGCGATCGCCCAAAAGAATGCCCCCATGATCATTGTGAACCAGGCAGTCCAGTGCCAGCCTAGCGAAGTGTTCTTGACGGTGAACTCGCCGACGATAGGACCCACAGCAGGGCCGGCAAAGACGGCCGCGGCGTATGCCATAGTGGCGACGGCCCGGGCAACAGGATCGAACATGTCGACCGCCAACCCAGGAACGATGGCGAGCGTTGCGCTTCCGAAGGCTCCACCGAAGAATCGACAGACAAAAATTGTTTGAAGGTTGTTGGCGACACCGACCGGAATTTGGAAGACCAGGAATCCGAGCATTCCAATCATGAGAGGCCAGTATCGACCGTAGAGTTCGGAAAGAGGACCGAAGACCAGAGGACCAAGCGCAAACCCTACGACATACAGGGTGACTCCCAAAATCATCACTTCCTGACTGACACCAAACTCCTCAGCTGTTACGGTGGTCGCAGTGGACCAGACGGAGCTTCCAAACGAGACGACAAAAGTCATGAAGGCCAGAATCATGATAGACTGCCATTTGTACACCGAGCTCCAATTCTGAGGGTTGTCTGGGTCCTGTGGTCCATTCCAATCGACGAGGTCCGTTCTTTCCTCTTGCGCTCCAGGTTGCCCGGGTTGCGACGAAGGCTGGTCGGTATGGCTTGAGGCCGGGGCTGCGTTGTCTTCTTCTTCATTCTTCTCATCGAAGGGCCGAGAAGCGGATTGCTCCCTTTCGGTCTTGAACGACCCCGTGTCGCTGTTCCGACGAGTGAAGGCTGAGGGCACAGGAGGGACGTCTGGTACCTCGGAGTCGAGTTTCTTGATGGAGCCTGCGGCCGAAGAAGTGCCGGAGATCCGGTTGTACTTGACGGAATTGACGATTGTAGGAGTTTCAGAGAAGCGATTGGTATTGATAGTATTGGCCTCCAGATCGCGCTGGCCTTCGGACGCTTGAGACATGTTGCCAATCCGATGGGCAGTGATCCTAAAATGGTTGAAGGGACAAGAAACGCAGACACACGTCGTGCAAGAGAAAAACGCAAACAAGGTGTGGCCTGTGCGGTTTCAAGCGGTCCGTATCTATGGTGAGATCGCAGGGAGTCGACGGATTAATATGAGACAGCGCTGATAGCACACAGACAGGGCATTGTCGTCAGAGACTCCACGAGCCGCATCTCGCATCGGCCAGGTGAGCACTACGGCGGCCGCGAGCTGAGAAGGTGTTGGGGAAAGGCCCACGACGGGTGATGCAATTGGCGAATCATGGTGCAAACGGCGCATTGCGAGCCATATGGCGCCCTACAACGGGGGTTCGGACGCGGGCGAGGTGCCTTGCACGAAGACGATCAGGGCGTCTTCTTTACCACACCGTGTCCCAGCGATCCGGCGGACGGATCGCCCCGTGCAGATCATTTTCGCGATCGAGCGCCGGCAGATCAGCGGACCCGATTCAGCGCGCGCTTTGTCCGATCGAGTGTCGTCTTCTTGCCCAAAGCAGAAGTCGCACTTTCTTCGACGCCTCAGCCGCATTGTCGGAATCGAACGTCATCTCCGCTGTCGTTGCTCCATGACAACGTCAACTTCGATCACACTTCTTCGCCAATACATCTCACAGCATCGCAAGTTGTGTCCGCCGCTCTTTGCGACAGTACACAGCGGAATCACTTCGATTTCCACGCGCTCCTTGATGCACTCTGTTGCAATACAGGGCCATAATCCCTGACAAGATCGTCCTTCGCGCTTGTGCCGTCGACCGAATCATCACACCAGATACCTTGTTCATTGAGCAACACGGGACCTATTATTGAAGCCCACCGCAAAGACTACCGCGGTTGGCCATTTCTTTGCCGGTTGTCAATGTGCTTACATGTTCCATTCAAAAATCTGGTTCTTAGCTTCAGCGCATTCAATTCCACATACGGTAAGCTTTGCGATCTCTAAAGCTTTACAGAAGTTGCGGCACTCAACGCAAAATCAAAGCCACGCCCTTGCGATAGAACACCGTAATCCTGGACCTGCTCTATCCCAACGGCATCCAAATTCAAGGCCTGCCGAGTAAAGGCGGATGGGACGCAAGCAATCGTTTCGCTAGTTTCTGTCCACTTCTTCAGATATCGAAGGCGCCACACTTGATTTTGCATGCATCGCACTCAGCAAGTCTTCGATGATGTTTGTCTTTCTCAGAAATCCGCAGTATATGACTGGCAGAGACAGCTGCTGGGAATGTGCTTCGCAATTTAGTCCACTGAGAACAAAAGGGTGATTCCAAGCCAACGCCCTGTTAAAGACGCCTAGCTGAAGCAACGTCGAATGAGGATCACGGCTTTCGTAGAGGATATGCAACAGAACCTGTAGCCACAGGCATTCTCGCAGAAGCCATGGCTCGGTGTTTTGTGGTGCAGCGTGGCGGCTTCCTCTCGACGCTTTTCGAGAGCTGCTGGCCATTTCTCCCCGATCATTCTCTGGCTGTGATGTTGCATTAAACTCTGATCTCCCAAGAAATTCGCTGCTGCTGTCCGGATAACGGCGGCTAGAGAAGCATTTATGGAATGAGATACTCCATGCTTGTGTCAGAGTATCAAGGCCTGCGAAGAAGCGCATGACATCTCTCACACCTCCTTCGTCGCACTCGTCGAGGGCGTCTATTATGAGCAACAAGCGCTCTCCTCGAAGCTGCAGCACCGCGTCTCGAATGAGATGCTTGAGTATGTCTACGGCCAGGAAGCGACTCTTTATCGGAGACGGCGGGAGATGAAGCAGTGACCGAAGCATTGGTATTTTATCCAGAAGCTGATGTAGCACGGCACGATACATCCCTTCGACCGAGCTTTTGAGGGACTCATGTGACTTTGAGAAGAAGAACGACAGAACCACGTAGTCCGGCATGCACTTGGTCGCCGCGTCCGCAATCCGCTTTAGCAAGACCGACTTTCCAGAACCTGGATGACCTCTAATCCATAGGCTTCTCGACTGCGAGCCTCGAGCGTTCGAAAAGACCCATTCGAGATCGCTCGGCTTGCTGAGTAACCAATCGCCTGGACCGTCGTGGCGGGATTCGACACCGGCGATTTCCTTTTCCATATTCTGGTAGCCAAGCGCTTGGATGAAGGCCTTACACTTCAGCACCTGAGGCGAGTTGCCGATCTGAGGGGGCAATTGACGGTAGGAATAGTAGTTCACCGTTTCGGCGTACACGTTGCCCATATGTACTCTGGCCCAGCCGTTGACTGAAATACCGCGATACTGCTGTCTTGCATCGCTGTCAATCTCTGAGCCGGTAGTCTCGTTTTGCTTTGGGGCAAAGCGACCACGCCTTGCAGCCTCGTCTGGAACTGCGGTCAAGAACTGGAACGAGTGCGCTTTTGCGCCGACGGAGTGCTTGCGCTTGCGCGATATGTTTGCATCCATCATCAATGCCAACTCCAATTGCCTCGACATTCTAGGAAGGCCAATTATAGCCATTTAAACACTTTGACTCAGGAATTGACCGAGGCCCATCAATGGGACTTCACCATGCTACCGTTACTCAGCCTTGCAGACCTGCTCGATTTGATTCGCTGAGGCTGCTCACCTGATGAGTGGCGCAGTTTGGAAGCACTGCATTGGGGCAAGAGGGTTGGCATCTACTGCTGTGGAACAAGGCGGTAAGCGGGAACGGAGATGGCCTTCAGAAAGACAGGATCACAATGGTTCATCAGACACATCAATCACACATCAATCACGCGAGGGACATCGACACAGAAGATACAAAGTGGCCTTGATACATCAGTACCGAGGCAACTCGACACTACATCCGCGCGTCTAATCCTCCTCCTCCTCCTCCCAGTGCGCATCCTCGACGTCCGGGATCTCGAAGTACTCGGCCGAGTCGACGTTGCGCACGCGAAGCTTGCCCGTGATGCACTTGCCGTTCTTCAAGCGTCCCTTCAGGCACTTCTTCTTGCCATGGCGAAGATCGGGGCTACGGGAGAAGTCAGCGGGGTGTTCTTGAGCGGTGGGGCCGCGGGAAGGAGAAGAATACTCACTCGGTCGGGGAAGGGCCGGCAACGGCCATGGCGGCGAAGATGGCCATGATGACCATGAGGAAGATGGCGGTTCTCATTTCGGCGGCTGAGATGCTTGCTTTGCTAGGGCGTAGCGAATGGAGGTAGTCGTGTGGAGAAGAGACATGGTTGCAGATTAAAGTTGCTTGTATACATAGGTGTGCGACAACAATACTAAGGTTGTTTCTTTGGTGGTGGAGGCATTTCACGGCGTTCTGGGAACAAAGAAAGCCGGCTTCGACGCTTGGAATTCTGTTCGCGATCAAGGATTGAGACAATGTTTTGGCACACATGTCGTGGTATTGCGGGTAATTATGCGTAGACAATAGGGCGATACACCGTGATGGAGGCGATCGCAGTCATGATACTGGATTACTTGGGCTCAGGCGTGGACGAACAGCAAAGGTAGGCATCGAGACAAGGTAGGTAGCGATAGAACTTGTAGGAATGTACTGGATAGGAGCTCTTTGCATAGCTGAGAGTAGACGTGCGGTTAGTGAAAGAGCATCGTATTTGTGTGAGCAGAAAGCAAAACAACAAATTCTCAACAGCGGCTGGCACTCAGATTTGCATTCGGAAAGTGAGGCTACAAATCTCAATCTCTGAAAGCACCCGAGTAGATATCCAGAAAATTGATCCCATTACCTTCGGTGTCGAAGACAGCAATTTGGAACTTGTTGCCCTCATCTCTCTTGATGTGCATCGAGTCCCCGCGCTTGCACCTGATGCCAGCCTTGCGAAAATGCTCGCTACATCGTATTTCACCAGGAAGTCGTTGACAATGGAATCAGTGTGCTACTAATTGAGATACTTTAGCTACTGGCCATCCGGCTGCTCACGCTGGATGGGAATTGGCGTCAATCATTGCCGCGAAAAGCGCGGCCGCGCCGGCAATCACAAATGTGGTCTTCATTGTTACAAGTTGATATATCCAGTGGATAGAATATCACAAGAAATGATAGGCGTCATGTATATCTAATCATTCCTGAGCTGATCCGAACGGCATCCCAGGCAAGCGCCGATGCACCTTTGATGTGCTTTGTCAAGCCCAAGTCTTCGCGCGGAGGACAATAATCCTAAGTATCTACATTTCGTACGCGAACCGAACAAAGAAAACATAGCTGCCCTACCACATTACAGCCGGTCTCGTGATGTTTGCTTTTGGAACACCTTAATAGTGACCAAGCCTCCGCCAACCCGGGAGCGGCCGCGACCTGATGTCAAAGCAAGCAGTCGACAGCGCATGGCGGAACGAGTCACGCACAGTGCGGCAAGATGAAACTTTGAGCGTATTGAATTGTTTTGTGAGAGGTTTCGATAAGTAGGGTATTGCCAGCCGTGCGCCACTAAAATTTGATGGCGCGGCACGTAGCCCAATTTCCGGTTGCTTTCCTCCCTACTTGGCAAACACCAGTTTCACTGGCTGAATTGACTTTCCTTCCTAGTCATACCTCATCCAACGTGTTCAAAAACTGAGACATTCGAGCTCGTGCTTCAAGTCTGCAAGGACACTCTCTGCCTGTGACAAACCGACCATTTCGGCCGCGGAGAAAAGGCCGACATCGAGGGATCCGGATGGGGTGATCGTTGCTTCGAGGTCAAGAGAATTCTGTAACGCGACATGTTAGCCCAAGTTCCTTCCAGTTCGATCGTTGAAGGGGGACTTACCAGATATACGTCTTGGCTCTTGCCATTGACAGGTGTCTCCAGTTCTCGAGGAAGCTCAAATCCGGAGGCGTGCTCGCTAGCATCAACAACACGCGAACGAGCAGCAACACGATCGTCTTCCACAGCTCTGATCGCATGGTTTTTCTGACCGTCAACACCTTCGTCTACATCTGGAAGGCGAAGGAAATTGACGAATGTGTCTACTCGGACACCACTCCATGTAGCAATCTCCCAAAGGCCTACGCTACTGTTTTCTTGATTGCCTATGAGCTGCAGGTCTTGTTGTACTCGCTTTGCACTTTCTAGGAGTGGAGTGGAGCTTGCAGCGCGGATGAGCAGCGGGACGAGATTGAGAGTTGGGACCCTGAGGGATGGGAGATGCTCAGAATGGGAACGGTTGGCAAGATAGATGCCAAGAACGACATCGTCGTTGTCTGAGGTAGCCTCGCTCTGGTGAGCGAGTCGGGCGTAGACTCGGGCGTAGGCTGCGAACAGAAGTGATTGAACGTTCAGATCTGATGTTCGAGCTAATGCTTCCAACGAATTAATAGCAGGAAGCAAGGTGGGTTTGAAGACGTCCAAGCGAGCTTGCAGGGATTGAAAGCGTGGCTGTGGCAGCCGTAAAGGCTTGGTAGCGGCCAGATAGGTCGACCAAAAGTCCATTCGCGCAGTACGAGCCGTAGGGGTAAGTGATGCCGAGATATAATCAGTCTGTGTCATGGTCGGCTCGAGCAGCGAAGATCCGGCCACAAGCTTTCGTAAATCATCCATCAACAAGGGCAAGGAAACAGCGTCGTACAGGGCGTGGTGCAATGTGAGCTTTAGAGTCCAGTCCGCATCCGTTTTGATGGCCCTGAGGTATACCATAGGCTGGCTCGCAGGAAGTTGTTGCTCCTCTCCGCCAGTGGTGAATGAGTCGGGTACGTCTTTGAGGATCAGCTGTACCATCGGGACCTGAGCGTCGTCGGTAGTGCAGAACACCGTACGCAGAATGTCGTGACTTCTGACCAGAGTCTTCCATACCGCCCGGAGCTCGTCCTCGCTGGAATTATCCTCTAGGATGTAAGTGAATGTTGGGTAGAATAGCTGACCTCCAGTCACCTTCCAGACGTTGAGCATGTAGATCTGGCCTGGCAGTGCTGGTAAAACGGCTTTTACGTTGGCTGTGTCAAATCCGTAGGTCGCCGGGATACCTTCAATGTTGTGCTCTGAATTGAACCGAGAGACAATGTCTTGGGAGGAGGTGGTGTTTGAATTAGAGGTTGGACTGCGGTCTTGGACAACCTTTGTGATGCCGCTCAAGGTCCTTGCGCGAACCATCTCACCCACCGAGAGCTTGACACCCTGTTTGCGCAGAATGGCGACAACTTTGATTGCCGATATTGAGTCAATGCCAATACTCTCGATTGTTGAGTTGGCTGAGAGCTCTCCAGGAGGAGTTCTAGAGACTTCGCACAAGGCATCTTTGATTACGCTTGCTTCAGAGCTCTGGTCAACGTCATGATCATCTGAGTCGTTTTGATCGCGGACTTGCTCCGCCACAACGCTGTCAGCTTTGCATGTGATGAGAGGCAGGCCGCAAATTGACGCTTGAGCTCCTTGGAAGCTGATCGTAGGCTCGTCCTGGCTAGACAATATGGCGTTGAGAACGTGGTCCAGTCTCTCGAGCAAGGTGTGCGTTCCATCCAGATCAAGAACGTCATCCTTGCACGCGGCACGGATGACCATATTTTCGTTAGCAGCTTCCATTTCCACGGCAACCGGGTACTCAATGCTGGAACTTCCACCGACAGATTCGTACAAGGGATGGGAGGGTTGGTTTGCCGAGTTCGGCCGATGCTGGTAAATGAACAAGGTATCGAAGAGCCCATCAATCGGATCGTCGGAAGTTGGCTGAACGACGCTGCTGGCTATGCGCTGAATAAATCGTAGGGGGGTTCTTTGGTGCATCAATACATCGGCATTGGTATCTTGCATGTACTTCAGCATCTCACGGCGGCTTCCGTGCAAGGTAGCCCTCATAGCGATCGTGTTCATCATGGGGAAAAGGATTTGCTCGGCTTCCTCGCTGTCCCGGCAAGCGAGGACTGCACCAAATACAGCCTCGAATTGACGGGTGTAGTGGGCGAGCGTGAGGGCCCAGCTCGTCTGGGCCAGAGACTGCAATGAAACTCCATTGGTTTGGCAGAAAGCTCGAGCCTTGTCCGCCGTGACAGAACTAGTACGCTCAGTACGGTGCAGTGCTCCAGAAATAGAGTCAGATCGTGAGGCAGGGAAGCTGCTGATTTGGGCACCTGTAAGAGTGTTGCGCCAGAATGATAATGCCTTTTCGTTCACTGCGGCCAAAGAAGCACCGATCACGCTGTCGGCATGTGGTCTTGGATCTACTGCGCCATGGTGGTATGCATATTCCACATCCTGGTGTACAAGCCCCAGACTGTGACCATCATACTGTGCATGTGCCAGAGTTAAGACCAGATATTTGTCTGAAGCAATTTCAACCAATGTAAGCTCCATTGGTGGAGTTGGGGATGACTTGGCTTGGATGCGAATGTCTTCAAGCACGTCATCTAGTTCTGAGATATCCTTGAGATTGACATACGTGAACTGAACCTTTTCTGGAGCCAACACGACCTGAGCAAAGACTGCGTCAACGTTCGGAGAGTTGACTTCAACGAACGTGGTTCGCAAGATAGGAGAGTTCCGAACGACAAGGTCCCAGGCATGCCGGAGACGCTCAACATCAACCTCCGGCGTAAGGTGTAGTACGTCATGGTTGAAGTATTCACGGTAATCCGAGCGATGCATTTCCGCAACCAAAGCCTCTTGACTAGGTGTTGCCGGCAAAATGCGTTGGACTTGAGATTTCTCAATCTGACTGGGGAGCTTGATAAGGCCAGAAAGCTCTTGCTCGATCTTTTGCAGATGGAAAGCTTCCGTATCCTCGGCGCTGCTTTGCCCAGACTGCACAAATGACGAAATGATGCGAGGGATAGTCTGTGCTTTGAGAAGCTGGCTGACTGTGATAGGCATACCATCCCTCTTCAGCCTAGAGGCGAGCTTGACAGCGTCGATGCTGTCAAGGCCCAAGGAGAAGACTGTGCTGTGTTCATCGACTTCATGCTCCTCCAACGAAGCAAGACGGGCAATCTCTCTGCGAAGATTTGTGGCTTGTGCGGTCCAATGGAAGTCGTGAACGCCGTTGATATTAGCGGTACCGTTTGTAGGTCCACTGTTCGTGCTCTGGGAAACGGTGGTGGTTGTGGATACGCGGAAATCTTGCTCAACACGCTGCGTAGGGTTCCCTGCGATCAAACAAAGCGCAGTGTTGAAAGATTGAAGCATCTCTCTCAGCTTCGGTGCATCGGCAATATCACGTCGTGCAACCACTGTTGCGGCAAGTCCACTCTGGGCATCAAGCGTGATCTCGAAGGCAAGAGGGTATTCTGCCTTTGGCTTGTCTTCAAGAGGCTCTAAGTAGAGGGTTGCAGAGGGTAACGCTTCTTGCATATGCTGGAAAACGAAGAGGGCATCAAAGACCGGATCCGAGGGTGCACGATTTACCCATTTCTTGATGTCGCGGAGTGGTGTATGCTGGTAGGGAAGAGCTGCGGCGTTGAATCGATGGCACCTTTGTACAAAAGACGTCCATGTGTCGCCAGGTTGTAGGTGTAGCGGACTGGGAATGGTATTAAACAAAGGTCCCAGTACCCGATCTGCGCCTTCGAACGCGATCGACCTCCCCGAGACGACCAATCCATAAGTTCCCACTTGTGGAGCAATCTGATGCAAGGCGATAGCAAAGCAAGCCTGGGCAATAGATTGATGCGACACCTCAAGGCGTTTACAAAGAGAGTCCATGTGGGATGCTTGGCAGAAAGTCAATGTCTCGACCGGGTCATCATCAAGCTGACCGCCCGGGAGCGCTGGCAGATGCCCGGCAGGCACGTTACCCAAGTATGCCGTCCAGAAAGACTTTGCACCAGCCGGACTCGCCAGGGGACCGTAGGCAAGCACATCAGTGAACCTGGGACCACAATCGATGCTCTGACCATGATAAGCTTGGGCTACTCGGTCCATGAGCATGTCGAATGAGATGCCATCGTAGAGAGCATGGTGCAGGTGTACAGTAAGGTGCGTCGCCGCCGGCGACCGCGACACAGAGATCTCAAACGGACTGGTGATCTCGTCTTTGTTGCGAGCGAGCCATGCATTGCGCTGTTCGCTGAGGTGAGCGCTTGCTCCGTCTTGCATCGTTTGCTCAAACCACGGCAAGTTTTGACGGCGCAGAACGATCTGTGCGTGCCCATCATCAGTCTGCACGAACCTCGTACGCAGAGGCTGTACTCTGTCAACGACTGATTGGAAGGCGCTCCGTAGGAGTGCGATGTCACATTTGTTTAACTTGTAGCTGAACTCGTTGAAGTACGGGTGGTTATCGCTGCGGACCGATTCAAGGATCAGACCTTGCTGTAGTGGCGTGCAAGGCGCGACGACCTCAATATCTTCAGCTTTGACGTCTAGTGCCGAAGCCACCGTAGCACGGTAGCGCTGATCGAATGCAGAAATACTCAATTGCGCCTGGCGGATGGAATCTGATTCTTCTGAACGGCATGAAGTTTGTGCCAAAGCTTCGGAGAGTTTGCCAATCGTTGGGTTACGCATGACCAGAGCCACGCTAGCTGTGGAGAATCCAGCGCGTTTCAGCATCGTTGTGAAGGGAATGGCCGAAACAGATGACAGGCCTAGGGAGAAGATGTTGCTGCCGCTGTTCACTTGACTGACATCAACTGATAGCATGCGCTCGAGGAGACTGCCAATGACCTTCTCTTTGTCACTCAAAGGTTTGTCAGATGAGGTGTGCCCTTTGACATTGTGTAGTTCCGAGACTGAAAGGTGGTTGTAAAAAGACGACAGCCGCTTCGCATCGATCTTGTTGTTGACCGTCAAGGGGATGACATTGACTGGGAGGATATGCGTCGGTACCATGTATCCAGGCAATCGATCGCGACATGACTCAAGTGCCGCTTGTGCCGCAGTGCGAGCCTCGTCCGATGGATCAAGGGAAACCTCTCGTGTTTGCTTCCGTACTGCAGTGATGAAGAACGTCACCAAGGTCTCCTTGTTGCCTTCACTATTTTTGATCACCAGCGAGGCAACGTCGGCGATGCTTTCGGATGAAGATTTGATGACAGAATCGATCTCATCAATCTCAAGACGCTGGCCGCGCAGTTTCGCTTGGTTGTCCTGACGTCCGATGAAAAGGAAGGAGCCATCGGCGGATTGCCTGACTAGGTCGCCGGTGCGGTAGATCTTCTCTCCGGTCTCTTTCAAGACCGGGAAACCCTTGGCAGTGAGCTCTGGTCTGTTGAGATAGCCTTTGCCAACTAGCTTGCCAGACACGCACAGCTCTCCAACAGCACCGCGGAGGACCGGAGTCGTGGTCCCGGGCGCGAAGACGTACGAGCCCACGTTGAGAAAGGCTGGACCGATGTTTGAGGCCTTTGCATTTGGACCAATGAATGGGTTCATCGTAACACCGATGGTAGCTTCGGTAGGGCCGTATCCGTTGCAAATGGTCCGGTGAGCACCCCACTTCTCAATGATTTCCTGCTTCAGAGCTTCACCACCCGTGATGAAAACTCCATCCCAAAGACTGGGAACGTCTTCCGGCTCCAGGATCCGGGCGAGAGATGGCGTCAAATCAATGTGAGTGATGTGAGCATGCTGAATAAATAGAGAGATGTCATCAAGTACCAGGTCTCTCGGAGCGCCAACGAGTGTGATGCCGACACTCCAGCTCCAGAACTGCTCAAGAACTGATACGTCGAACCAGTAGCTAGCGAACTGAAGCCATCGTGACTTCTCGTTCCATCGTCCCTCAAAGAGCTTCTGGAACGACATCATTGCCTGGACAGCGTTCTCATGGGATAGCTCACAGCCTTTGGGCGTGCCAGTTGTGCCACTGGTGTAAAGGCAATAACTCGTGCTTTGTGGATCGATGGGCCCTGTGCTTACTGGCGATGTCATGAATTCGCCAAGTTGGGCTGCCGTGAGCTTTACAATAGCGGTCTGGGTGTCAAAATCTGCGTAACCGCTAGTCTGATCCACAAACAAGACCTTCGCACTGGAGTCCTGCAGGATGAACTGTTTCCTGGCGGCCGGCAGTTCCGGGTCCATTGCGAGGAACGCACAGCCAGCTTTGAGGATACCAATGAAAGCGAATGTCGCTTCTGGGCATTTGTTCATGCAAACCGCAATGATGTCACCAGGAACGGCTCCTCTAGATTGGAGTAAGTGAGCGACCTGATTTGCACGCTTGTCCAACTCTCTGTACGACCATGTCTGACGGCTCTTGGGTGTTGACTCCAGGTTCCAGACAAACTCGAGGGCCGGCCGATCAGGCATCGTTCGAGCGCCTTCCTCAACGAATTGATGGAGGAGTTGGACAGGAGATGGGAGCGTTGGAAACTTGGTGGGCGTCGCCGAATAAAGATCTTGAGATGTATAACCCGAGCTGGAAGTTCTTCGGAGAAGTTGAGCGAGCACGTGGTCGTACTGTTGTAGAAGCAAGCGGGCATGGTCATCAGGCACCACGCCTCTATTGACGGTCAAACCGAGGCTTACGGCTCCTGATGGCGTCGCCTCGAGCTCCATGGAGACATTGTAGTCGACTGCTGCAGACTGTCTTAACAGAGGCCAGGAGAAGTCGCCTGAGGACTTGATTGCGGACTTTTGGTACACGAAAACGGAGTCAAACAGATTTTGGCCGGCGAGATTGGCGAAGCGTTGGATGTCCGAGAGTGGCGCGAACCTGTGTCGCTGGGCGCTGCCGTTGAAATTAGTCATGTCTGCAAGAATGTCGGAAGCTGCTATCGATGTATTGCAGAACACCGGCACCGTGGCAATCGCTGGAAATACGACAGAGTCATCAGTGGAACCCATGCGACCAGAGAAGACCGTTCCGAATGTCACGCCGCCCTCACCAACGTAAGCTGAAAGGAGCAAAGCCCAAGCGGTCTGACCAGCGGCTTGAATTGTGCAGCCTTGTATCCTACAAAGCTCCTCAAGCTTGGAGTACGAGAGATCAGACTGCTTGTTGAGACTAAATAAGTCCGATGCAGAGGTGACCACCGGGTTCAGGTTTGGAAAGTAAGTCGGCGCCGCCTTCTCTAGGCTCGTCCGCCAGAAGTGCTCCGCTTCAGCCTTTGTGTCGTTCGCGCCAGAGAGCATAGGTTGGAGAATGGCGTCGATATTCGATGGCGAGCCAATGGGGCTCTGTCGCAGAGCGGTCTCAAAATCGCAAAAGAGCAGTTGAAGACTCTCGGCGTCGTACAGCGCGTGATGTATAGAGAGCGTCATCTTGCGGTGCGGTTGTGCCTCATCAAATGTCACTTGCCAAGTAGGCTTGTCCAGACCCTTCACGATGGTAGCACTGATCTCCGTTTCATCTGGAACACCATCCACCCATGGAACGACTACTGCATCAACGCGGTAAATGATCATGGCGAACGGACAGTGGCCTTCTTCAGTCTGACCGAATCCCATGCGAAGAGCTTGGTGCTTGCGTTGGACTCGTTCCCATGCCGACATGAGATCCTCCGCATTGACATCATCAGGTACCTCGTAGGTGATGTGGTTGACGTACAAAGCACCATTCGATTGCAAAGACTGAGCAATCATACCGTTTTGAGCTGCAGTGCAGGGCCGTAGACTCTCTGCCACATTCCACGGGATATTGTGGGCGTCCATTAGACGTGAACGGCGGTCCGAGTCGTACTTTGCAAAATCGATGGCGGCAGTATTTCCATCAACATGATCGGGATCAGACTTCGCAGCCGCAGCAGCAAGAGCCGCGGGAGTACGGTATTCCATGACGTCGGCTGCGCTAACTGGCAATCCCTTCGATCTCAGTCGAGAGGCTACCTGAACGGCGTTCAGACTGTCAAGACCAAGTCTGTAGAGTGATAAATGCTTGCCGATCTTGGATTCGTCGACCTTAGAGAAGTGGCTGAAGGTCTTGCGGATGAGACTTTCTGCTTCGTTCCAGGTTTGTGAGGATGCGTTGCCGTTCAATGCAATGCTTGCTTCCCGTGGGCGGGTATCGCTAGCAATGATGCCCTTGAGCTGAGGATTGACTGAAGGCAAGTCACGCACATCGCCTGATGGATAGTGCACACAATGCTTGAGTGATTCGATAAAAGCATTCGCAACGATGGCAGCACTGTCTGTGGAAAGGTAAAGAGTGTCATAGTGGACAACGAGCTTGCGACTCTCTCCATCCTGAACAAGCTCGAGGACTAGCGGCAGATCCATCAGGCCGTCGTCTTTGGTGATCTCCCAAATGGTGTTGTCGAGCTCCTGTGATGGGGGTTGAACGAGCATCAGGGAGTCAAAGAGGTGAAGATCCGGGGTATGCGACAGAGCTTGTATGCGCCTAAGGGGAGCCAACTGGTAAGGGTCGGCATTGAGCCTTTGCTTGTGCAACCTTTGAACAAGTCCGATGTTTTGCAGGGATGGACCAAGGCTGACTCGAACGGGGACCGTATTGAAACATGGGGCAATGATGCGATCCACACCAGGCACTGCGACTGACCTGCCGCTTACCACATCACCAAAGCAAACGTCGTCAGTGCCTTGTGCGGCAAGAAGAACTTTAGCCCATGACGCTTGGAAGAGACTGGAAGCGTTGACATCGTGTCTTTTCGAGAAGGCATCGATGTCGCTTGTGCTGGTCTTCAGAGGGAACACAGCGCAATTTTGCAGCCTTTGGCTGCCAGCATTGAGTCGACGAGGGAATGGCTTTGCACTAAAGCCGCGCATAGTTGATTCCCAGAAAGCGAGCGCACTAGGACCAGATTGCGACTGAACTTCACCCAGGAAAGGCGCGAATGAAGGAGCCTTGGGAAGTGTCTCCTCTCTGTAAAGGCTTTGCGCTTCGTCCAAGAGGACGGAGATGGACGTGCCATCATAGATGGCATGGTGCATAGAGAGAACGATCTCGGGGCTATTGCTCTGGTGGTTGGCCGATACATGGAATGGATGTCGCATATTGATATGCGCGAGATCGCCATGTTCAGGAATGTCAGACCATGGCAGTTGAACACCATCGAGAATCACTTGTGCGTAGGGATGATCCGGGTCCGAAGTCTCACAGAATTGAGTGCGCAAAATTGCGTGCCTATCCATGAGCGTCTGGAAACAATTTTTGAGCTTGGCCAGATCGCCGTGGATAGTGAAAGCGGTGCGGTTGGAGTACGAAGCGCCCGACGCAGAGGCACCAGCGGAAAGCATCGCTTCCTGCAAAGGTGTGCAAGGAAGGACTGCAGCTACGTGGAGCGAACCCTTTGCGAACTCACTTTCGATGTCTTTGATCGTTTGTGGCGAAAAAACGTGACTCAGATCCGTGCTTTGCTTCTCGCTTTGCTGTGGCTCGTTTGCGATTGTTCGGGCCAGACGCGCAATACTTGCATTGCGGAGGATGGTGCTAACGGCAGTTTTTCGTCCGAGGCGCTTATCGATAGATTTGGCCAAGGCGATCGCGTTGATGGAGTTCAGGCCCAATGCAAAGAAAGAGGTGCTCCGGCCGATGCTGCCTGAGGGCAGATGGATGACCGTCTCCAGAGCAGATGCAAGCTCTCGTTCGATTGCCGTCCATTCGCCATCATCAGCCTCAGTGTGCCCTGACGCGCGGAAGTAAACATTATTGTTGCCCTCCTCGAGTTGTGAGACTGAACCTTCGAGACGGCGTTTGTCCAGCTTGCCTTGCGCGGTTCTTGGAAGATAGTTTACTGGGATGATCGCAGCTGGGATCATGTAAGGCGGCAAAGAGCCTTCAAGCTTCTCGTACAGTGCATTCACCTGATCCCTCAACTGTTGTGTCGGCTGCAAAACTTCAAACCCCTTAGCGCCAACATCAGCTGGGATCCAAAATGAGGCGATCGACTGCGTGGCAGCATCCTTGCCAAGAACCATCGTAGTGCAATCCTCAACCCAGGTCTGAGATAGCAAGCTTGCGTTGATCTCGCCTAGCTCGATGCGGTTACCACGGATTTTGACCTGATCATCAAGTCGCCCGCTGATGAGGATGGTGCCATTGGGAAGCATCCGTCCAATGTCTCCCGAACGATACACACGGCCGTACTTCGGATGCGCAATGATCTTCTCGGCATTCAATTCTTCTCGACCGATGTAGCCTCTGAATACTTGCTCACCACCAAAGGCAAGTTCGCCCACAGCACCGAAAGGCAAGATCTCGAAAGGACCGTCCACACGGATGACGAAAGCAGAGGTGTTGGGAAAGGCAGGACCGATGTTTGAGATGATGTCCGTCACCGGCATTTGTGGGTTGACAGTACAAATGTTGGTCGTTTCAGACGGACCATAACCCTGATGAAGGCCTTTGCCAGCCCACCTCCGGTGCACGACGTCAGTCATTGCTTCACCTGCGGTGACCAAGAAGCGCACAGCCGGAACATTTGCGGGATGGACGAGCGCGGCGACAGTTGGAGTAAGCGACAAGTGAGTGACCTCGAGAGCGCGAATGCCGTGTTCGATGTCCGAGAAGAGCTCATCCTTGCGTGAAAAGCAAAGAGGCATGCCCTTATAGAACGCAAAAAAGATCTCGAAAACACTGACGTCGAAAGCCTGGGAGCATGCCTGAAGTAATCGGTCGCCCGGTTCAACTGAATAGATGTCTGCCAGTGCTGACAGATTGCCGAGCAAGTTGTCTTGAGTGACGATGAGCCCCTTAGGTGTGCCAGTGCTGCCACTCGTGAAGATGGAGTAAGCGGCATGTGACCCGTGATACGAAAGGTGTAAGTTATCGCTAGGATATTGCGATAGATCGATTGCGTCGACATCAACGAGGTCATTATTGATGGCTGAGCGGGCTAGACTGGGTACAGTCCCATCGCAGAGGAATACCTTGACGTCGGTCTGTCCAAGTATCGAAGCAAACCTTTCTTGGGGAGTGTCTGGTAGCAAAGGCAAATATCCGGCGCCAGCCTTGAGGACTGCAAGGATTGAAACATAGAGCTGCAAGCTTTTGTCCATGCAGACACAGACAAGGTCATCGGGCTTTACGCCCTGCGAGATAAGATGTCGTGCTAGTTGATTTGCTTGAGCGTGCAACTCGGCGTAGGTAAGCGAATGCATACGGGTGTCAGACGGTGTCAGCGACTCGCCGTATATGAGTGCTTGAGAAGACGGCATTCGCTCGGCGACACCCTCCAAAACCGCAACAAGCCCATTCGGATGCGGGTGACCCACTGGCTTTGGGTTATCGATTGAAAGAACATGATAGGGTAAAGAGTTCGAAATGCTGGTGACAAGAGCCTGGGGCGAATCCATGAACTGCTGAACGACGCTCCGCAGCTGCTCAGCAAGTAGATCAACTTGCCCGAGGCACATGCGATTGCGCTGGTATGTCACACGAATTGCCAAATCGTCCACTCGCGGTTCAACCTCCAGCACAAGATTCAGCTCATGGTGATCCGCCGAGTCAATTTCGGAGACAAGGCTGGGTTTGTCGAACGTGGATTCTTGCCATATGAAGAGGGTATCGAACAAGGTCTCATTCGAACCATAGTCCCCGATCTTCTTCACATCCGACAGTGGAGTGTCTGAGTGCTTGAGCACAGTCCGATTCTGGTCGTGCACCAACCGAACCAGGTCTTGGCAAGTTCTGACTGCGTTGATTTCTGCACGTGCAGGAAGCGTGTTGAGACAAGGTCCGACAATGCGTTCCACGTCGGCGACAGGAATATGACGCCCGGAGAATACCGTGCCATAGATGACATCAGAAGCTCCTGTGTAGAGACTGAGAATATACGCGAACGCAGCTTGTACCATAGCTGGAGCACTGCAATTCAGCTCGCGGGCCTTGTGCTTGAGTGAGGCAGAAGGTATCTTTACCGGCAGCCACGCGGTCCTCTGCAACCCTCGCGATACTTTTTCTCCGTTGAGTTGCGGCAGAGGTGTTACGGCTGCGCCGCGAAGATGTGACTGCCAGTACTCATGGCTGGCTTCAAGGTCGTTGTCTTGGATGGGCTTGTTGTAGTATGCCACTATGTCGCTGTATGAAGGCCGAGCTAGCAAGCTCTGACCTTGTAGCAATGAGTCCAGATCCTGTTTGATGACGTCCATAGACCATTGATCGTAGAGGGAGTGATGCAGTTGAAGAAGGATTTTGACGCCTGTGTCAGATTGTCGAAGCTGTATCGGCCGAGGTCGAAACAGCTGAGCATCATCACTGGCTTCAAACTCATAGCTGAACTCTGCAACCTCTTGCACTGCGGGAGACTCGCCCTCCTTCCAAACGACGGCGGCGTATGGGTGCGTCGCATTGTGCAGAGCCATGAAGCCAGCCCTGAGCATTTCATGATGGGCCGTCAGTGCATGGATAGCTTTCTTGACATCATTTGACGTCCGCTCAATATCAATTTGCAGCTCGATCCAGTTGCAGTAAGCAAGCGGATCCTTTGCGGTCTCAGCCAGCATAGAGCTCTGGACAGCAGTGCATGCGACAACATCTTGGATCTTACTAATGTTTGCCGACAACCTTTCGTGCGCCTCAAGCACAGATTTGATGTCATCGGCATGTAGCAACGATGACTTCCTTTGGTCCGGCTGTTCTAGAACATTTGACTCCTGAAGGCGTTTCTGGAGATCGGCTAAAGTCCCTCCTTCGAGAACATCGGTGGCGCTGGAGCGAGGGAAGCCGTTTTTCTTTAGATGAGAAGCAATGCGGATGGATGAAAGCGAGTCAATGCCAGCGGCAGCAAGGCTTGGAAGGCGTAACACATCGACCTTCAATACGTCACTGATGAGCTTGGCAAGTTGCCTCTGTCCATCATCCACCTCCATTGCATGAGACATGTCCTGAGATTCCCGGTAATCTTGATGCAGCTTCTGCAATGACCTGCGATCAATCTTGCCCGATGCTAGGTAGGGCATGGTGTCCAAGAGCAAAACGTCGGTTGGTACCATGTAAGGTGGTAGCCACTTCTTGCATGTTTCTTGAACGCTCGCTTCGTTCAGCTCGCCTGAGCTGGAAACACAGAAGACCACCAATGTGTCAGAAATCACTTCGGCGACGACGTCACGGCACCCAGGAGTCCGAGATGCCGCATACTCAATCTCGCCAAGCTCAATACGCTGTGAAGATGTTAGCCGGAAACCCAAAGCTCGTCGAGGAATATCTCATTCTTACCTGACCGCGGAGTTTCACTTGGCCGCTGGATATACGTCCCAAGCACATCAGCCTTTGCTGCGAATCGAGCCTAGCTCGGTCACCTGTGCGGTATAACTGGCCGAAGTCAGGATGATATACGAAAGCAGCTTTCGTTTGCTCTTCGCGGTTGAGGTATCCGTCTGCTAGCTGGTAGCCACCAACGGCAAGTTCACCCTCTTCGCCTGCCGGCAAGATCTCCACGAGATGACTCGGATGTTCCGCAGAAGCTGGCCTGATAACGAATGCAGAGACGGTGTCAAGTGGAATGCCGATGTTATTGACAGGCATTTCTTTCTCGAAATTAGGTTGCAGGGTACAATGAATGGTGGCCTCGGTAGGGCCGTACATGCCATGAAGCACAGCCGTCTCCTCAGGCGAACCGCCAAAGTCCTCTACCACTGATTGCTTCAACATCTCACCAATGGTGAGGAGGACCTTGAGATTGGGCACACTACTTCGGCCCATAAGTAGACTGTTTGCCACGGATGGTGTAAGCTCTGCAGCGTCCACTTCAAGCGCGTTGATCGTAGCGGGCAAGTCGTTCAACATAGTCTTTCGCTCGCACACGACAAGCGTGCAGCCCCGGAAGAGCGGGAAGAAGATCTCAAACACAGAGACATCGAAAGTTGGGCTTGCGAATTGCAAAAAGCGTGAGAAAGCCGGAATGTGGCGATCGTGTGCCAATAAGGCTTGTGTAGCTGCAGAGTGAGACAAAAGGACGCCTTTCGGCTGACCCGTGCTCCCACTGGTGTACATGACATAGGCCGGCATGGTGGGCTCAATTTCCACATCAGGTGGTTGGCAAGCTCCGCGCTGGATGATCTCGTCCGCCGTCACTACCGAAACACCTTCGAGATGCGGCAAGCGGTCCTTGAGCTCAGAAGTTGTGATGAGCACGCAGGCAGATGTGTCCTTCAGTATGAAGCGAAGACGCTCCTCGGGAACGTCCAAAGTGAGTGGGCAGAATGCCCCGCCGGCTTTCAAGATCGCCAGCTGAGTGAGGTATAATTCAGGACATTGTCCTATGAAGACAGGGACGATGAACCGTCCGGATACAGGCAAGGCGCTACTTGTTCGGAGGTCATGCAAATGGTTGGCCAGAGTATCTGACTTTTCGTGAAGATCGCTGTATGTGATGGAGTGCCTTTTGCCAGTCTCATCCTGGTAATCCAGCGCGGGTATAGTGTCGGTCACATCGAACTTTACAAGTTGATGTAACAGCGCGGGCCCTGAACATCTCTGCGGATGGGGGTTTATGATGGACATCGGAGTTGTCATGGCGTCAGAAGGCCTTGGATCCAGCAAGGCCGCTGTGAGTTCGTTTCTCGAGGTTAGGATCAATGATGGGATGTTGTTTGACAAGTCCGGCAGGTTAGGTGTGGTGCAGGTGTTTCCTTTCGCGCGCTCTCATCGCAGTGGATAGACTAAGTGGCGAGGCAGCTGTAGAGGCACTGGCGACATCGTACGGTAGTCAGCATGGAGTGTCACGCGCAAAGCACTGACACTACGCCAGCGAACAACTGAGCCCGCCAGGCTACAGAGACCGATGTCGCTTAGGCTTCGTGGTCGTCAATAGTCTACAATGCCCTCCCTCCAGGTGCGCTTCCCGATGACGATGGCGGGTTTGATCTGATTAGGATTTTCATCTGATAATTTTCACGGAGCCGACAAAACGCCAACCAAGCTTGACGCGCCTCTAGGCCGTGCACTTCGGCACTCCGCGACCAGACAGGCATCACTCTGGTTCTCCAGCCATCAACGGAACTTACCACACCAGAAGCGCCTTCAACGACTGGCGACTCCCCGCAAAAAGCCGGCGCAGTCATCGGGCATCCTCGGCGACTGGGCACGGCGGGCGATGATGTTACTTCACACCACAAGCTGTTATGCGTGGGCCAACGCCAACGGCGACCTGCATCACGAGGCGCCCTGCAGCCGACTCCTGCGGCGTCTAAGGAGCAGCCCCCCAACCCTACTGGGTTCGACCCAGAGCCATGCCGCTGAGGACCCGCGCGTGGAGCTACGTCGGCGGCGCGTTTTCTGGTCGCGAGCTAGGCACTGTTAGCGCGATTAGATTGATCTAATCGGCTAATAGAATTTTATCAGATGCATCGTTGCATCAGATTACAGAAGATCTTTTCTCAGTTGGGCCCAGCAGCCGCGTAGAGCTCCACCACGACCGGCACGCACTGCGGTTTGATCAAGCGAGGAGAAAACTCTTCATTACTTCGGCAGCCACTTACACAGGGAAGGCAGGAGCCAAGTGAGGCGCCCACCCGTGGCCTGGTACGGCCGCGTGGGCCTGAGATGTTGCTGTGTGTCATCTCAAAAAGCCTTTGCACTATGGCACGAAGCTTTCGGGGTCAGTTGCATTGTCCACACCTCGGCATATTCGCAGAGGCTGGCGTGTCTTTTATCAGATCGTCACCGCCGGGCCATGCTGCAGTGTAAGTTCAGTAACATTGGTGGTTCCTTGTCCCGCCTTACTGACTTCGCCAATCATCATTTTGGCGGAGACGGGGCTAGCCATCCGACTTCCCGGCATTGGAAATTGTGGTGTGACAAGTTTCGACTCTCGCACACCATGACAGTTGTATGAGGAGCGTTGTCGGGGCCTATCTATTCTTCTAAGCGACTCTAGTCGTGCTCAGCCAGATTGGTATTCGTTTCTATCGTAATGCTGACATCCTTTGACATCCCACACCCGACATTCGCGACAGGTGACGCCTGTTGCAAAATGACTACAACCGCAGCGAGGCATGGGTCTGTTCGGGTATCCCAGGACCTAGCCGCCTCACGAGTCTCGATCGCTGGCGACAATGAGAGCCATCGTCAGTCTCTCGCAGACACAGACATTCGTCAGAATATCGCGGACACAACACTTGACCCAGCTCATCCCCGAGAGTGGAAACCTTCCAACGGAACTCTTTCGAAATCAGTATACCAACAATTGCTCGGATTGAACCCCTTCAAGAGCTCTTTCTTGAGTCTGTACCGCAATCTGGAAACCAAAGCGGAATGTGGCACTGCGATCGCCGGCGCTGTGCTGGCTGCTGCCGCTGGTGTGCCACTGCCAATCATGTTTGTTATCTTTGGAAAGATTATCAACTCATTCCCACCTGAAGAGAATGAGCTGGAAACGAGAATCGGCCAGCTGCTCGGAGTCGCTGCAGCGTACTTTGTAATCACGACGATTTACATGTCAGCTTTTGGTAGGGTGGGCGAGAAGATCGCAATCAACTTACGCGAAAAGCTGCTGCGGTGCCTCTTGAGTCTTGATCAAGCCTACTACGACACTCATGATCTCGACGTGACCTCACTGTTGACGGCCAAGATCGAGACAATCCAGGTCGGCACCTCCGAAAAGGTCGGCATCTTTATTCAGTCACTTGGATACTTCGTCGCTGCTTCCATCGTTGGCTTCATCCTCAATGCGAAGCTCACCGGTATCCTACTTGCTGCAGTCATCCCCGCAATGATAATAATTGTCGCCACTGGATCAGCATGGGTATCAAGGCTATCGAAGCGGCTTTCAGCTTGCACTGAACAAGCAAATGGCGTCTTGGAATCTGCGCTGAGATCAGTGAAGGTGGTCCAGGCGTTCGATTTCGAAGAAACGGTCAGCGAGCAACACTCGAAGCATCTTCAAGAATCCGCGGTGTCTGGTATCCGCAAAGCCATTGTTGCCGCTTCCGTTCTTGGCCTGATGTACTTCGTCGCCTACGCAGCAAACGGCCTAGCTTTCTATGTCGGAAGCAAAATGACCGAAGATGGCGGAGCAGGCACAGTCTATGCCGTCTGCCTTCTCATTCTGGACGCGTCTTTCGTGGTTGGGCAGTTTGCACCTTTCCTTGAGATGTTCGCACGTGCCGCGAGTGCTGGCGAGGAGATCAAGGATCTCATCGATCTTGCGAAGCAATCTAGCAGAGAGCGCAATGTAAATGGCGAACAAATCGACATTCACGGACAGGAGATCCAGTTCGCGGACGTTGAGTTCGCCTACCCTGCACGCGCTACCGTCAAGATCCTCCGTGGTCTCTCCCTTGGCTTCGCACCTGGGACCTTCAACGCTATTGTCGGCACTTCTGGAGGCGGCAAGTCCACCGTTGTGTCTCTATTGACAAAAATTTACGGCGATTACCGTGGTCGGATTCGAATCGGCGACAATGAGCTCCGCGACCTGGACGTCGATCATCTGCGCTCACAAGTCTCTGTCGTAGAACAAGACTCGATTCTCTTTTCAGGCTCCATATACGAAAACATCTGCCACGGCTTAGGACGCCAAGATCTCTCGCCCGAAGAGCAACGGACTCGTTGCAAAGAAGCTGTCAGAGCTGCCGCCATTGACTTCATCGATGACCTGCCTCAAGGCCTTGACACAGTTATCGGAAACAGCTTGCAGCTGTCAGGTGGACAGAAGCAACGCATCTGCCTGGCTCGAGCTTTGATCAAGAATCCTGCGATCTTGATCTTGGATGAGCCCACCAGCGCTCTTGATGCGAGAAGCGAGACTTTGGTTGCGCAGACGGTGAAGAAGGTCGCCGGCAACGGCACGACTGTCATTATGATTGCACACCGTCTGTCAACGGTCTTAAACGCAGACCAGATCGTAGTCATCAGCGACGGCAAGGCCGTCGAATCTGGCGCGCCTACTGCATTGGCGACACCTGGTACCATCTTCAACGGCTTGCTCGAGGCTCAGGGAATGTCCTCCGCCTGGACTGAAGACAAAAAGTCCGCTCTGATTGATGAGAAGCATGACATCCAGGAGAAAGAGACAACCTCCAGCATCATTTCAAGTGAATCCGTCGACGAGAGCCAACCGGAGGAGGTGTCTCCGACAAATTTCGAGCTGGCACACAAAGTACTGCGCCTACTCAAACCAGATGCGCCTATCCTACTCCTGGGCTTTGCATTTTCCGTGGTGGGAGGTGCCATTATCATTGGCGAAGCCATCGCCTTCGGTAATCTCATTCAACTCCTTAACGACAACGCACGCGGCGGAGCGGGTCTGCGCTCTCAGATTGAGTTCTACTGTTTGATCTTCTTCATCCTATCTTGCATCGCGCTTGTATGCTACACTGGAAGTGGAAGTTCTTTTGGCATTGCTTCCACCCGCTTGACTGGGCGGGTCCAGAGCGCTCTTCTTCGGAACACTTTGCGTCAGGACATGGCCTGGTTCTCAGCGCCCGGAAGGTCTCTCCACGAACTGATGGCTCGCATCAATTCCGACGCCGGCAACCTTGCAGCACTTTCCGGTGTCGTTACCGGCACGCTTTTCGCAATTGCAACATCCATGATCGGAGGCCTGACTCTCGCCCTTGTGGTGGCTTGGCGTATAGCCGTTGTCTTGATGAGCTGTGTCCCGGTTCTTGTCACAGCGGGATACTTGAGGCTTCGTGTCTTGACCAAATCAGAAGAACATCATCGTACATCCTATAACAAAGCTGCGAGTCTTGCCGCCGAGAGCTGCAGGAACATGCGTACGATTTCGATCTTAGGTCTCGAGGACAACGTACTACGACGATACGAGAAGGCGCTCGAGGGTCCCTACAAGAGCGGGCTCCGCTTCACTTTCGCGTCGAATGCATTGCTTGCTTTTTCGTTCGCAATTACCTACTTCGTGTATGCGCTGGCCTACTGGTGGGGCGCTAAGAACGTTCGCGAGGGCTACTACAACCCTGTCGACTTTTTCATCGTCCTGCCAGCCCTATTGTTCTCGGCGCAGGGCGCTGGCCAAGCGTTCAGCTTGACGCCCGAGATCACTCGCGCTCGATCTGCAGCCAAGAGCATTTGCATGATGCTTGACATGCGACCTACGATCCTGAAAGTGGAGGATGCGCAGAAGTCGGACGACGAATCTTCTACGCGATCGTCGGTCGACGAGTGCGTGGCTAGCAAGAGGCCTGCTGTCGCGACTCCGAAGATTCACCTCGACAACGTCACATTGCAGTACAAGACTGATGGCAGCAAGCCCGCGCTGCGCAATGTGACATTCTCGGTCCAAGAAGGCGAGAACGTCGCTCTTGTGGGACCTTCAGGAGCGGGCAAGTCTTCCACTATTGCGTTGCTCGAGCGCTTCTATGATGCCGCTGAGGGACAAGTTGCCGTCGACGGCGTTAATGTGTGCAACATCGACGCCCGAAAGCTTCGCAGTCGCATCAGTCTGGTTCCGCAAGAGCCGGAACTATTCCCTGGCTCCATCGCATACAACGTCAAGCTTGGTGCTAGCCGCGGCCAGAACGTCACTCAAGAAGACGTGGAGGAGGTGTGCCGGCGGTGCGGCCTACACGACTTCATCGTCAGTCTTCCGGAGGGCTACACGACCGACTGCGCCTCGAACGGCGTGACCAAATTGTCTGGCGGTCAGAGGCAGCGTCTGGCGATCGCGCGAGCAATGATCAGAAACCCAGAGATCTTGCTACTCGATGAGCCCACGAGTGCGCTGGACGCACACAGCGAACGCATGGTGCAGGAATCATTGGCCACCGCATCGGCTGGCCGCACTACCATCACGGTCGCTCATCGGCTGGCGAGCATCCAGCACATGGATCGTATTATCGTTTTTGAGATGGGCTCTATCGTTGAGATGGGCACCCACCGGGAGTTGATGGAGAACGGCGGGTTGTATGCCAGCATGGCGAAGGCGCAATCGGTTGCTTAGCGTTCAGCACCTTCACAAAAGTCCGTCAATTTTCCCACGATCATCTATAGTTCTCCTTCGTCAACGACTCGTGTTGCCGCCGGCGCTCGTTTCCGTCGTATTCGAATAGGTCCTTCACATATTGTGATTTGAGCCCAACTCTCCGGTCGTCCGTAGCAGTCAGGCCGCTGATCCGTCCGTCTCGCCCGATCTTCAGCCATACAGCCAAACCCAAGCTTCCGAGGCTTCTTCTCGAGCCTGCCGCTGCAGGGTTCATCAACACGCCCCGCTAAAGGCACCTGCGCCAATGTGGAGCTGACAGCTGTTCAAGATCGGCACGCTGGCCAGTAGTGCCTCCTGCGCCCGCAGCGCGTCCGCACCGCAGGAGATTCGGAGCACACCAACACCAGCAGGGTGCTGCAGCGCTGCCAACGCCGCCGATCTGATTTCTTCGCAAGCGGTGCAACCGCCGAGGGAGTCCGTGTCGGCAGGGACCCCGTAACGCTGCTCGCCTAGCACGGCCTGGAAGCGGATCTGATAACTTTTTCTCAACCTCAAGCGATTCCTGTTTCTCCCTAGGCGCGGGCCTGGCGCTCAATCAGCGCCCCGTACCCTGGCGCACTGGGGCGCGACGCGTGCCATTGCAATGTCACACATCCCGCTGATCTGCCTTCACGTGCCCCCCATGCCTCGCAACGGCCTGCCACGCTGCTCCAGGTACATTGCGTGGCAGTGTTTGGTCGCAAGAAATCGCTCCTTAGCCTGCGTCATCACTCTGCACCCGTCGACAGATTTTTCCGCGGCTCCCACCGTGGCTGGCGCCCTGCATGGACTGCGGGTCAGATAAGATTGCCAAGGGCGACGGTGGCTGCTCCTCCGACGTGTTCTGGGTCTGCGCCCGGGCTAGTTGGGCATGTTGTGCCTGAAGGTTTGATCGCGTTGCCTGGATCGCCTGCTTCGCTGACGACAGGACGGCCCTAGACAAACGGCGGGCCGAGCAAGGTACAGCAGCCTCGCTCACGAACACGCCATGAAACAATCGGTGCGCTGCGATGGGGTTTGCCCAACGTAAACATTCCCAGGGCTTGCTAGCTGACGGAGTGGCTCGATTTTCTGCTCCTGCCCTTGCACGCCGAAATCGGATAGGCAGGCTCGTTAGTGGTGAAAGTCACTGTTGTATTCTCGCTATCAAAAAATACCTCCGCCACCTTCTCTCTCGATCTTTATCAGATCCGAGGCCGTACCCGCTTGACATACATCACGTCAACACCACCACCACCCCGGCCTTTGGTCTCTCGATTCACCAAGCGCAACGATGTCACCACATGCCGTCCCGCTGACTCCCACACGTAGTAACGGCAGCGGAAACAACATGAACGGTCACGTTTCTCAGACAAACGGGCATCGTGCCAGCCGCCAGGCCGTCCCAAGCTCGCACCTGCAGCGCTTCCCTGACAGTGAGGTGCAGGATCTCGTATGTGTTGGATTCGGACCCGCTTCGCTTGCCATCGCCGTCGCATTGCACGATGCGATTGACAAGGGAGATGCAGCTCTTGGTACATCCACGCCTAAGGTGCGGTTCTTGGAGCGTCAGCAACAATTCGCGTGGCACGCCGGAATGCTTCTTCCTGGAGCAAAGATGCAGATCACTTTCATCAAAGACATGGCTACTTTCCGCGATCCGAGAAGCGAGTTTACGTTCCTCAACTATCTGCATGAGAACGGAAGACTCGTCTCGTTCACCAACCTTGGCACCTTCCTCCCGCAACGTATCGAATATGAGGATTACATGCGCTGGTGTGCCGAGCACTTCGAGGAGGTTGTCGAATACGGCCAGGACGTTACCTCCGTTGATGTCAGCCGTACCAACCCTCAGACCGGTGCTGCCGAGGAGTTCAAGGTCACATCAACTGACCAAACCACCGGCCGCCAGACCACCACCCGCGCGAAGCACGTCGTGATCGCTGCTGGTGGACGTCCTAGCATCCCCAAACAAATCCCCGCCAACCACCCTCGGGTCATCCATAGTTCGCAGTACGCTACCCACATCGATCAAATCTTCCCTCCCGGCCAGGGACCGAGATCCGTTGCTGTCATCGGCGGCGGTCAGAGCGCAGCGGAATGCTTCCACAACATCCACTCGCGGTACCCCGGCTGCAAGTCAAACCTCATCATCCGTGGCGCTGCTTTGAAACCCAGCGACGACTCACCCTTCGTCAACGAGATCTTCGACCCCGAGCGTGTTGACGACATTTGGGCTCAGGACCCCGTCCTTCGCGCCGAGGCCATCGCCCGCGACAAGGCCACCAACTACGGTGTTGTCCGCATCGAGCTGCTCGAGGAGATCTACACCGCTATGTACACGCAAAGAATCCTGTACGACTCGGAGGATGACTGGCCCCAGCGCATCCTCAACCACCGCACCATCGACAACGTAGAGGAGCTGCCCGGCTCAGGCAAGGCGCCTCTCCGTCTCCACATCCGCAACGAAACCTCCACTTTCAGCGCTGCCAAGAAGCCCACCCATGAGACGCTCGATGTCGATCTCGTCGTCGTCGCCAGCGGATACGTTCGCAACGCTCACGAGGAGATGCTGAGGAACGTCCGCCATCTGATGCCTGGCGGCGATCAGGATTCCGAGAAGCGCTGGTCCGTCAACCGCAATTACAAGGTGCAGACTGCCGACGGTGCCGTTGCTCCTGACGCCGGTCTGTGGCTGCAAGGATGCAATGAGAAGACGCACGGTCTCAGCGATTCTCTGCTCTCCATCCTTGCTGTCCGTGGTGGCGAGATGGTGGAGAACATCTTTGGCTCGGAGCAGCAGGCCGACTACGGTGCGGTGGCTGAGGTTCAGTGAGTGGCATATGAAGGATGTATTTAAAAGGAAGAGAGGGACGGGTCGGGCGGCGTATTCCCCAATCACCAAAATTTCATTTATCTCTGCAGATATACAGCGACGACAAAAGAAAAGTCCTAATGTTCATACGTTTGCCTTGCCTTTTAGGCGCAGGCCGAGCAGTTATTGTCCGTTCACTGATGTGCGTTACCTGTGTTATCTGAAGCAAAACGAATCCGAGTCACCAGCTCGTACTTGCCATCTAGCTGCCCTGTTCCCATTACGAGGAAGGCGCCCGAAGCACGACAACGTCGAACCTGGCTTCCGTCACCATCCGCTCACTCAATCACCCATCACATGGCAGTCCCTCCACTCTTCTCTGCGCAACAACCCCAATCATCCCGCTACCGTATCTCATCACTCATTTCATCCCATCATTCGACGCCCATCAGCATCCCTTGCCACGGCCGACAGCCCGACCTGAAGACTCCATTTCCGGCTTTTCTTCTCTCTCACGGACCTCGCTTTCCGGCCGGCCCTCTCTCGTTGCCAACATAATGGATCCCTTCACCATCATGATCACCATCTCCAGCACGTCCATCGCCATCCTCATCGCGCAGTTTGTCCAGCGCCGCCTCGACTTGAGTCGAACAGACGATGGCAACAAGTATTTCCGCGGGAGGCAGAAGCTCAAGCAGAAACTCTCGACCAAGGGCAAGAGGCAGAGGCTGAGGGTTTGTCGATCTGGACATCAGTTGGATGGGGTCAGGTGGAGTCAGGAAAATGGCGTTGTAGAAGGGGTGAGGACGGGTGGGAAGAAGGTTGGGAAGAGGAGGTGGAAGGTGAGGAAGGAGGCTGGGGACCCGGTTATTGGGACTGCTGGGGCGACATCTTTTTGACCTGAGAAACTGGACGTGTTCCTAAGATCGATTGATCGGTGATGTGTCGTTTGCTCTCTCGAATGAAGAGACATACGACACTGGCTCGGCGTGTTCGGCTTGTATGCGAAGCTATTGGTGGACAAACAATGCGCACCCATGATGATGATACTGTTCGACGAGGTGTCTTGCGACTCGTGGCGGTCTTACTCTCTCATCTTCTGCAACCACCAGCGATGTTTCCAGATTTCATTGGAAGCATTCGCGACTTGCCACTGGATTTTCTGAGAGCCGGACACGAATGGAACAGTGCGCTCGGAGTATCATGGTCCTTATGGAACGACACCAGCCAGTCAACGCCATCATTGATATGCGACGCTCGCCTGGTGCCTCCCAACGCGCAGGCTGATCAAAGAAGCTTCGTGGAAACTCGCTGAATTGGCGGCTCGGAAGATGTTACTCAGTGAGGTGGTCGTTGACGGACGACTCGTGCCACTTCCTTCGCACGAGACGAATATGCAGTGGAATGTTGGTGGGTTATGGAGTCTGCGAACGACGGAACACCATCAGGATTGGCAATGGCGATGTGGTGGAGAGGCCGGGCGAGCTCTTCGCACGCTTTGAAAACCCTCATGTGGCGGTTAGGGAGGTGTGCCCGGTGTACACTTGAAAAGTAATTCTCATTACTGCGAACTCATTTATCCGTCTCGTACACCCGCATGATTCCAATTGTCAACCGTCTCTTAGTATTCATAGAATCCCTTGCCCGACTTCTTTCCAAGCCAACCGGCGTCAACCATCTGCCGCAGCCTGACCGCAGGCCTGTACTTGGAATCTCCAAGCCCCGAGTGCAGCACCTCCATAATGCTCAAGCACGTGTCCAGCCCAATAAAGTCCGCCAGCTGCAGCGGGCCCATCGGCACGTTCGTCCCGTTCTTCATGATCGCGTCGATGCTGTCCCTGTCGCCGACGCCTGTCTCCAGCGCGATGATCGCCTCGTTGATGTACGGCATCAAAATGCGGTTCGCCAGGAAGCCCGGCGAGTCGGCCGACAACGAGGGGATCTTGCCCATGCGCTTGCAGAACTCGAGGGCTGTCGCGAGCGTCGCGGGCGAGGTCTGCAGGCCGGTGATGATCTCGACGCCTTTCTGGACGGGCACGGGGTTCATGAAGTGCGTGCTGAGCACGCGGCTGCTGGCGGAGAGGTCGGTGGGGTCTTTGCTCGTCGCGGCGGCGATGCGCGTGATGCTTATGGAGGAGGTGTTGGTTGCGAGGACGGCGTGAGAGGGGCAGATGTGGGCGAGGTCCGAGAAGATCTTAAGCTTGAGGTCGAGGATCTCGGGCACGGCTTCGATGACCATGTCGACGTCGTTCAAGTCGTCGGTCTTGGTGGTGGGAGTAAGACGGGCGCGGGCGGTGTCGGCGTCAGACTGGCTGATCTTTTCCTTGCTGACATCTTTGGCGAGGAGCTTGTCTGTTCTTTCATTAGATAGGCTGTTTTGGTGGTTTGGCTGCCGTTTAGGGCATACCGGCAAATGCAAGGCCCTTGTCCAGTGACTTTTGGCTGTTGTCTACTACTGTTACGGGGACACCAGCTGCTCTAGCTGCGACGAGTGCTATTCCCAGGCCCTTTGCTAGCGTTAGCTCCCATTTTCTAAGCATCCATCTCGTGATTTCGAGCACACCATCTGTCCTGCACCGATCACACCAAGCTTCTTGATCTCAGCAGGTTGTGTCTCCGCCAGCCTCGGACGACTGGAGCTGAACTGGCGGCATGATGAGCGGACGGCATGCCTCGAGAGGCTTCTTGAGACAGTGCTGAACATTGTCGAATCCACTCGCACAGGAAAAAGGAGGTGAGAATGGTATTGGAAGGCACACAGTAGCAGCAGCGTGTCAATGTTGGCACTTCCAGCATCGGCTTAAGCCTCCCAGATTCGCGACAACTCGGCCTACTCACATGTGCCGAGGTCTGTCAAGCTCGCCGAGCGATGACATGGGGCCGGGCTGAGCTCTGCGCACGTCGGCGTTCCCCTCAGCCCGACACGCGCCGCGTCGCGTCTCCCCAGAATTGGCCGTAAATTGATCTGCTGCCCCTCGTGTTGGAGGGCGAGACGAAGAGATCATACCGTCATTCGCGCTCGCAGTCATGGAAGTGTGGGAGAAGAGCGAGACGATAGACCCTGAGATCAGGGCCTGGGTCTACAGTCTCGTCACCGCCCTCGGTGGCCGCTCCACGTACGACGATTCCTACGGTAAGATGCTCGTTCCTGCGACCTTCATGCAAACACACGCTGATAAAATGCAGCAATCGGCGACGATGCGCATGCGGTCCTGAAAGATCTTCTGCGATGGCTCCGACTTCACGACCTGCGAAGAAAGAGGTTCGACGTCCGACGATGCCTCGCGGAAGCGAACCTGGTGAAGGGAGACCTGTTGGAGATTCTGGCACAATTTCCTCAGAATGGCACGGCGAGCAAACTCAAGAGCAAGACAGCAGTCGCATGTCTCCAAGTACTGGCATGTCTGACGACGCCGGTGGAGGAGGACATCAAGGACGACGACAAAACTCGCAACTTCCACCGACATGTGCCGTATCTCCAGTTGGCTCAAGTTGGCTACAAGCGTGCGCTTCTGCATTTCGAGAATGCCGACATATTGAGGGCAATTGTGAGAGTCGTTCTTCCAGGCATGGCACAGCCGAGAGCTGAGCGATCGCCGAATGAGAAGGCGATCATTGGGCTGTCGCTCACAATTCTCAAAAACGTTGCCATGATCACACAGCCGCAACATCTCCCCAGCCAGGGAGATGAGAACGAGATTACGCGATCGACTACAATTGAGATATTCCAGAAGCAGGATATCTTCAACTTCCTACTCACCCTGGGATCCGGAGCTGGAGACGAGTTCCAGGACGAAGTTCTCCAGCAGCTCGAAATCTTGTTCCACCTCCTTAAGGGTGTGAGCCCAAAGAGATTGTTTATGGAAAAGCAGCAGGTGGCCAAGAATAACACGAAGGAGTTCAAGGATCTGCTGTCGAAAGAGAAATCGATGCTGGACAGCTACAAGAAGCACGCGCCGACACGACACAATCGATTTGGCACCATGGTCTGGGTAAAGCGCGATGACACTAATTTCTCGACCGTGACCGGACAGCACAGCATCACCAACGATCAACAGACCCTCTATCAGATGGATAAGAGCAAAAAGTGGGACAAGCCCAAATTTCGGGGCAAGAACACACCTGACGTGAACGAGCAACTTGACATCGGCGGGAGATGCGACATCACGGAGTCGGCAGAGACAATCCTGAAGTCCTTCGTCGAAGACTTTCTGGATTCCTCTTTCAACCCTCTCTTCCTCGCTCTGCGAAAGCTCATTGAGCGCGACACCCAGGACGAGCGCCACACCGACGAGCACACCAAACAGTACTTCTACCTCATATCGTGGTTCCTCAGCGCCGCCACCGCCCGACACGAAGCTGTCGCAAAGGCGAATGGCCGAAACGTAACGGAAGCAAATTTGCAAGACAACAGCTACGCTTACATCGCCGCTGTACTGGATCAGGAGACTTTCGTCCTCCTTAACCGCTCAATGCAACACTTCCTCGATGACAAGAAGTGGCAGGTGGTGCAGAGCACGATGCTGGCTTTCACGCAGATCCTGCTCACGGTGCAGTCGATGGCTGAGAGCAAGGACGAGGAAGACCAGGAGATCGCGGAGAATATCCAGAACCGCATTTTCTACGAGGAGTCGACGCACGAACGCATCTTGCAGCTTCTAAGAGGCTACAATCGCCAGGGTTTCGCTTACCTCGATGCTGTCACGGAATGCACGCACGTCTTTGTGCGCATGCTGGAGAGGTACAGCAAAGTCAACGTCGATTTGCAGATCCGATCGAAGAGGCGCGCGAGACGAAAGCAAAAGCAGAAGCCCGACGCGGCCACAGGCGAAACTGCCGACGCGAACGAGGCCGACGAGGAAGCCGAGGAGGAGGAACGCGAAATCCACTTGGCAGCGTCGGAACGCAAGTTCGACTTCGCCAGATTCAGTGCCAAGTTCATGAACCAGAAGTGCGTCGATACATTCCTGTCGTTTCTCCATTTTTACGCCGATCTGTCGCCGGAACAGCTCAAGCGATGTCACCGCTACTTTTACCGCCTGGCCTTCAAAAACGAGCTCGCCGTCCTGCTCTTCCGAGTGGACATCCTTCTCCTCTTCCAGCGTCTGATCAAAGGTCCGGAAGGTCTGAGCCCCGCAATCGAGGGGTTCAAAGACTGGGAGGAGCTGGTCCGACAGATTTTCCGACGCTGCATTAAATGGGTTTCCAAGGACACCGAAGGCGAGGGTTGGAAGGAGGTGTGCATGATCGAGATGCTTTTCAGCAAGATCGGCGGCACCGTCTTCTACTTGCAGAACGGCTTTGACCGCGTCGTCGAGAAAGCTGCTCCTCGCCCGCCTGCGGAGCTGGATTTCAAGGCTACTATCACAGAGGACCAGAAGCTCGGCGTTGCCGTCGGCGTCATGCTCGAGCACAACAAGGCCGACAGCGTCAGCTGGGTGCGAGAGGAAGTGATGCATGCCGCGGAAGAGCGCGAAGCGTGGGAGCAGATCGAGACGACGTCGAATGGACAAAACGGGGGGAACGAAATCGAACATGTGAAGCCCACAGCACCCAGCATCTTCCTCCAGCCTGGCGATTCAAAGGAGCGTAGACTCGCTCTTTTCAAGGATAAGCACCTCCGCCTCCTCCTCGCGACGCTGGGCTACGAACGCCTGGGCGTCGCGGAGGACACTGAAGCTTCCTGGCTGATGCCGAGCGAGGTGCCATCGGCAAAACTGTACGATCTCGTCTCGCAAATCCAGAAGGCTGAATTCGACCCTCCGACTTTCGACGGGAAATCCGCGACCGACATGACGAAGACTAAAGGCTCTTTCGTTCGCAACGAAACCGCGGGGCTCTTCGATGACGGTTACGACTCGGGCGTACACGAAAGTGACGCTGAGGCGCAAATGTTCCCTCCGAACTTGCGCGAGAAGCGCAAGGAACGCGGCGAGGACGAGGAGGAGCCGAAGAAAAAGCGCCGCTTGCAGCGCCGGAACGCGGAGGACGATCCTACGGAGTCGGAGGTTGAGAGGCGCGCGGAAAGCAGGAGGGAGAAAGAGCGGGAGCGCAATGCGAAGATCAAGAGCGCGCTGTTTATCACGGCTAGTGATGACGAGAGCGATGCCGAAGGCGACGCGGAGTTCTTCAGGTTGGAAGAGGAGAGGAGGCAGAAGATGAGGGGTGTTATTCGGAATCAGTTGCTGAAGGAGATGGATGAGGCGAAGACTGGGGGCAAGGGGAAGAAGGCTAAGAAGTCGGAGGTCAGGGCTAAGGCGAGGGAGGTGGCGAGGGCGCTGGGTGAAGATGAGAATGCGTTGATTGAGGGCGTGGTTTCAGACATGGATGATGTTGTTATCGGGGCGTCTGAGAAGCGTGCGGATGGTGGGAGGAAGTCGAATGGTGAGGACACGTCAGAGATGGATGAGGACGAAGAGGATGCGGAGGGCTCATCTGAGGAAAACGAAGACATGCGCTCAGCTTCACGTTCAGCAAGAGAGCAGTCAATGCCCTTGGCGGAGGCCTCGGGCAATGCCAGTACCGCGACGAAGAACGATGCGCCCGACAAGGCTGGTGGGGACGGAGAAGATGACGAGGAAGAAGCGCCGGTGAGCAAGAGACCGCCGGCTAGGAGGCTGAGGGCGGGTTTTGTGTTGGATGACAGCGATGAGGATGAATAGAACTCACCGCTGGATTGCTGATATACATACGTATGCATGAGGATATGCGCTGAACACCGAGCCACGTGCAGTGCCATATATGCTCACGGAGTCGTCTATTCTCACTAATAAAATTGTAGGCTTGCTCGTCAGGCTGTTGCGGTCCTAAGCGGTCAGGCTGTCACTCTCGACAACCTGCTAGTCCGTCGCACGTCTCATAACACCCGTATATCAATGGAACGCCTCACTCGCCGTCGTCCACGCAACGCGCCTCAGGCAGTACAGACGGGACTTGTCTTACAGTGCGGAGAAGCGTTGCCGTATGCAGCGCACGGACCGCCCGTTTTCCCCAGCCCCCAATTGGCGCACGGTATGACGAAGGCGCGCGCGACGCAGGGCAGGGCAGGCGCAAGCTCGACCCAGCTCCGCCAGACCTCACCTTCTCTTCCCGTTGCGCCTGCTCTCTTCCCACAACACACACCTCACTACACCTCACCTCACTTACCTTACTCGCTGCGCACCGCACACGCGACTGCGATTGTTCGACTTTCCGCCTTATTCCTTGCGCTGCGATTTATAACCGAGCTCACGCGCGCCACGACCACTACCACAATGGCTGACACCGAGATCAAGGAGGGCGACAAGGGTATGCGAATCTTCCATCTTGCTTCTGACATGACTGAGGCGCGCAATTCTCGCGATTTCCCGGCGAATGCTGCGCGGTGAGGCGTTGGTCGCTTGCGATCACGCGTCGCCCGTCGAACGCCAAGCCATTTCCATGCGCGTCGTTACGATTCGCAACTGGCCAAACGCGCATCAAAGGGATCGTCGCTCATCGATTTCCATCGATTTCCGATCGATTCGCGTTTTATCGCGACTTGAATCGCGTTTTCCGGGCCAGTCAGCATCGCGCGCAACGACGTCATCGCTCAATCGCTATCGCGACTCCGGTCGCATTTGCAAGGAACGCATCGCTGACGAACTAGCAGTCTCCTGGCAATGGGGCGGCGGCGCGCCCGGCGGCACCGCTAGCCAGGTCGCTACCGAGGGCGAGCTGAAGATGGAGACCAAGAGCGGCAACGAGGTCAAGAAGAACGCCGACCCGGAGAACCCGGCTGTGCGTGTCGAGCGTAGCGGCCATGACGTTGTGAAGCGCGCGAGCGAGCTGGACGTTGAGGAGGAGGGCCCTAAGCACAAGGATGGTGAGGACAAGAAGGATGAGGGCGAGAAGAACGGCGAGGAGAAGAATGGCGAGGAGAAGGATGAGGCCAAGTCGGACGAGAAAAAGGATGATGAGGAGAAGAAGGGTGACAAGCAGGAGAAGGCTACCAATGGCGACGCCTCGACTGGTGACAAGCGCAAGGCTGAGGACGAGAAGAAGGACGACAAGGCCGACGGCGAGAAAGGCGAGAAGGCCGAGGGGCCCAAAGAGAACGGCGACCAGCCTCCGCCCAAGAAGAAGGGCAGGCCTGCCAAGAACTCCAACGCCCCTAAGGCTGAGAAGCCTAAGAAGGAGCCCAAGAAGGCTGCCACTGAGACTGGCGAGCCCAGGCGCTCCGGCCGCAACAGGAGTTAAGCATAGCTGTCGACATGAAAAACCGATCTTGACGCAAGCCTGAGAGTATGCTGGTAACAGCACATCAGACTCGCGCTATCGAACAGACAGCGGACGAATAGGCGGCAATGTGTTTCTGGGGCGCGTGGTACTGCCGAACAAGGCCGGATGGGAATTGGCGGGGAATGGAGAAAATTGTTTCTTGTCTTCTTGGATTCCCGGTGCGAGTGTAAATTAGTCTTTTCGAGGTGCCTCATTCTTGCGGGCACCAGGCGCACAAAAGTGTTCATCCCGTTGTGTCCTCTCGCTCTCCCTCTCATCTCACCTCTGGCCCGACCTAAGAACCCAAAGGCGCAACAAAACACACAGCCTCCATCCTTGTCCTCATTCCGTCCCCACCCTCATACCCATACATGCTCCTCCCAAACTCCTCCCATCCCTCTCGCACATATAATCTCATAGCCGCCTGATCCTTCACCAACGCAAACAACACAGCCTTTAATCCCCTGTGCCCCGCCTCCGCAACGGCAACCCCCATCAACCGCCCCGCTAACCCCTCCCCTCGCGCGCTAGGATCAACAAACAGCCTCTCCAGCACAGCTATCGGCTCAGAGCGATTCTGAGCTTTCCACAGCGCGACGGCTGGATCGGAGGGCGAAGGAGAAGAGAGCGCCACATGCCCGATTATTTCCCCGGAAGGCCGGATGGCTACCCAGACGCAGAGCGTCGAGGGCGAAGAGAGAAAGGCTTCGGCGTGCTGCACGCCTTGTACTGGGTAGCTGTCACGGGCGTGGACTTTTGCGAGCAAGGTGGCGGTTTTGGGGAGGTCGGTGGGGTCGCGGGGGCGGATTGTGGTGGTGGATTTGGGCTGCATGGTTTCTTTATTTGTTTTTCTTGTTTCCTGTTCTTTGCAGGTGGCTTTCAGGTTTGTTGCTGGAGTCGCGGATATGAGCTTGAGGCCGTTTGTAGAGAAACAAAAATTTTTCTGGACACGTCGCGCGATAACTTCCTTTCTGCGGAGGTTCGCTCTTCGGGTTATATTGACCCTGTTGTTTTTATTGGCACTCGTCAGCGGTACATAATCGATGTGGTCAAACCGCAAGTCACGTATACTGGAGGTTGGTGGTGGTCTCGTGTAGCGGATTTGCTCCACGCAGTCATCGCCACCGCACGCATGAACGCTAGTCGAGCAACGAAATTGCACAGACGCATATGAGAACTCCATGACCACGTGAAACCGGAACGTCTTGACTGTGTCGTACCCAGATTGCCGATCTAGGCTCTCCATGGGTGCAGTGATGTTTTATGCTGAGCATGAAAATACAAAGAACAGGGCTGGCTCTCGACAAGCCAGTGCTGTCATGGAATCCGACGGCCATGCATCATGATGTTTCAGAAGCCAATCTAAAAACCTATCAAATCTCACCAACTCAGGCTTCTTCACTTCCCTCGTCCCCGACCCCAGCAACGTGCATCTTCGCTTTCCTCTCCCTTTCCAGGAAAGCCTCCTGCTCCACCCGACTCTTCCCCAAGTCCACGAAAAACAGCAAAAACAGGAAACTAGCCAAACTCAGCCCGAACAGGAAGTAAAACGGCATGCTGTTGTTGCCCGAGGGACTGGCGTCGATGATCGCGGACGACACCAGGGGCCCGATGAACGACGACGCTTTGCCCACGATGCTGAACAGGCTGAAGAAGAGGAACTCTTTGCCGCGCGGGGTTACTTCGCTGATCATTGTTTGGCTGTAGCTGTACCAGGGGCAGACTAGGAGGCCGTAGAAGGCTTGGTAGAGCCAGACTGTGGGTTAGAGTGTTAGCAGGGCATGGTTAGAATGACGAGAGATGGGGTGAGCCTTACCCTCCCAGACATTGTGGAAGCCGAACTTCTGCGTCCAGATCCCGACCATTCCCCAGGCGTCTAGCAGGATGATCGCCACGGCTACGGCGTTGAACATTGTCTTCGTCGACAGGCTGTAGCGTTTTTGGATGTGCCAGAAACTGAAGATTCCGACCGCTTGGGCCCCGATGCCGACGATGAGAAGGTATGTCAGGTCGAGGGTGTTGTAGGCTACGATGCTGTTCTGGAGGGTTCCGATCACGGTAACGGTGGTGTTGAGGGAGTCGCCCAGGAGGAAATAGCCTGATCTTCAATTAGCACAAAACAAGCAACAATTCTGCTCACCACCAAACTTACCAATGAGATAAAACAGACTCTGCTTCAGCTGCCAAATCTGCGTCACAGCCCTCCACAGCTGCCAGAATCCCGCAAGCACAATGTTCATCCCGGGATCCTGCCCCGGCCGCCTCTTCTCTAGCACAAACCACGGCACCGCCAGCAGCAGCCACACGCCCGTCGCGAACGCAATCAACACGCTCAGACCCTCATTGTTCCTTGCCTCACTATCGTTGACTCTCAACCCGAACATGATCCCGACGATCACCGCCAAGATCACAATCTCACCCAGCGACTGGATATAAAACGCCGTATTCGCCAGCTCATTGCGCTTCATCGAGTCCGCAAAGTCGTACTCCTCCCTGCTCGCGTCGCCCGCCTCGTACGACTGCGCCTGCTCCCGCAACTCTTTCGTGTTCCTCGCCAGGCCCGGGAACGCCGCCGTCCAGTACGTCAGGCACAGCTGGTACGCCACCAGACCGACGATGTACAGCCCCAGCCCGGTCTGCCACTGCGACTCATCGTGCACGCCTAGCCAGCCGAAGCCGATTCCGAAGGCGACTATGCTCAGCGCGATGAGGATGTTGGGCCGGAAGGAGCCGAAGTCGGCGTACGCGCCGATGAGCAGGAGGACGGCGATCTGGATCGCGAAGGAGATGCCGTTGCAGAGGAGGATTATGCTGTTTGTTGTGCGGTTTGAGCCGGCGAAGAAGACGGTCGTGTTGTCTGGGCCGCCGATGGCGGTTGCGTGTTGGCTGAGGAGGTTTTGAGACGCGGTTGGGGCGAAGTTGAAGAGGTGGAGGCCCTGGGAGTCTGTCAGTTTGGTGCCGAGTCGTTGGTTGTGATTTTTTACTTACGTTGTTGCCAATGTAGTAGGAGTAATACGACCACAGCTCATACTTGCCCGTCTGGTATTTCTGGTCGAATTGGTCGGGCGCCACGGGTTTCTTGTCCGTCTCGACTATGGAGCCCTCCGAATCGCGTACTTGTATGTCGTTCTTGATTGCGTCTTCTGCGTTTCCGCCAACCATTGTGGGCGCCGGGCCCACATCATTGGCGGCCATTGCGAGCCGAGGATGGTCTCCAGAAGTAGACTTGCCCGGTCGGCATACGAGTGACGGGGATCGTGAGGAGAGGAATGTTGGATATCTTGGGTGTATCGTACTCAAATAATGTACCTCACAGTGAAGAGCACAAAGTTGAATGCGGCAGTAAAAACCGAGGCCAAGGACGATAAGATAGAAGAGATAGAGACAGACGGAGGTAATAATACCTTATGCGAGCAAGGAAAGGGAAACGGCTGAGAGACTTACGGTGTTAGCTGAGCACTAGCCCGCCTCACAAACGGGACCCCAATGCGCGAATTGCACTCTAGACCACGCGAGGGCGGGCGAGAAGTGGGTTGTGAGTTCGCGATAGCGCAGTGGTTACAGGCACGACAGGGACTTTTCGCGCGCTTGCGGAGGGCGCGAGTGGAGACTTTGCACTTGTCCCCGCGTCCCGCGTCCAAGCTTTGGCGTGGCGCGAGATAAGCTTTCCGTCGCATGGCCATTCACAACGTGAGCGTGAAGAAGGTCGGCACAAGGGTCCGGATATGCGTGTGGACTTTGTTGCCCGTTAAGAATGCGAGCATGGGCTGCACTGAATGGCGATATCCAGACGTTTAGAGTCCCTCCGTATATTTAGCAGGAGATGCTCACTGGCTAATGACGGATCGGAAGTTCGGCTTTCGGCGACCGATCAGAAGCCGCCTGCGGAGGTTCGTCCGTCAACATCCAAATCCGTTACCTTACACCGCAGAGCAGACGACACCCGTGGCCGATCACAGCAAATCACTCCACAGAAAAAACACGTACGCCAAATCAGCTATCTTCCGACCTTGGAACCCTTATCAAAACACTGCAAGGATTACCGCGCAGCCTTCAGCGTCGCACCTCACTTCTATGTGTTCCAAACAGCCCTTCCATCGCATCCCCAGCTCATGTCGTCCGCGTGGAAACTCGCAGTGCACAAGAGAGCATCGGTCTTCTGCCAAAAGCACCCTACGAGATGTTGGAAAAGACGTATTGCCGCTGTGGGAAAAGAGCTGATATGGGGTGGGTGGTTGGCTGTCCGTGAGAGCAGATGAGCTACGTGTGGGCGTGCGCTTTGCAAGAGGGGAGAATTTCGCGTGCGCGCTCTACAAAAAATGGGTATCGGAAGCACCAATTGCAGTCAAATTGCGGAAGGAAAGGTAGGCTTTGCGCAACGCTAGCAACACTCCAAGATACAGGGCGAGCCGTTCGGGACGCAAGAGAAAGAGCAAGGTCTCCAAAAAGAAAAAGCGAGGGTATCCATTAACGTTATATCGAAGCGACTGGCTCGTAACAACAGCAGCGCTGCCAACAGAAAAGAGTAGCAAAAGATCTATGCACACATCCCGCCCACACCTCTGGACTCTCTACCTCCACCACACTCGGACACCAACAGTCTAGTAACCGGGAGCGTTGAGGGTGATGCCCATAAGAATACCACCGATGAGACCGGCGATGGGGATGGTCATGACCCAGGAGAAGAACAGGAGGCCGACACGCTGCCAGTTGACGGCTTTGAAGGTGCCGTTGCAGAGGCCCACGCCGACGGTCGCGCCGGTGATGCACATCGAGGTCGACACGGGCAGCTTGTACTGCGAGAAGATCAGGATGGTGATGGCCGCGCCCATTTCCATGGACGAGCCGCGGGAGGGGGAGTGGTAGGTGATCTTGTTGCCCATGACTAAAAGGAGTTAGTGGATTGCCTTGCAACGGGTGAGACTGGTGGAGGAGCTTACCTCGCATGATGTTGTAACCGTAAGTGATGAAACCGAAGCAGATCGTCAGAGCGATGACGGCGATCTGCCACAGAGGGACAGGGGCCTTGGAACCGACAGTCTCGCCAGTCGACCAAGCGGAGTACATGGCAGCCCAGACACCGACGGCGTTTCCGACATCGTTGGCACCGTGCGCGAAGGAAGCAGTGCAGGCCGTGATGATCTGCACGAAGGAGTAGAGGTACTCGACTTCGTTGCTGTACTTGGGCGCGTGCGAGTACACGCGGTCCATACGGCGGCCTTCAGGAGTTCCGAGAACGCCGACCTGAGCACGGTGGATATCGTAAGACATGCCGTAGAGGGCGCCGACGACGATCTGAGCTGGGATGCGGACGAGGGTGGCCTTGAGGTTGTGGAGCTCGTAGATGGAACCGGCACCGAGCTGGTTGTTGTGCAGAGTGCGCATGGCCCAGCCGAGAGGTCCCTTCTTCTGCCTGAGTTCCTCGTGGTGCTGCTCACGGGCCTGAGCCAACAAGAGACGGTAGGCCTCGCGCGGGTTCTCGTGGAGGGGAGCGGGCCTCTCCTCAGAAGAAGTGTCGACGTCGACGACGGTGATCTCCTTGGTGTCGGCGTCGGACATGGCAGCCTCGGCCTTCGCGCCCGGACGCTTGATGTCACCGCTGTGCTGGACGACGGCGTAGTTGGGGACCTGAGCGAACTCGGCATCGGCGGGGGCAACCCTCTTTAAGAGGAGAGGACCCTGGAAGAAATCCCAGAGCTTGAGGGTGTAGTCCTTCTTGATCACCTTGGCGTGAACGAAGGGAACGAAGAAGAAGGCGGACAGGACGAAGAGACCGAAGCCCACGCCGAGAGTGACCGAAGCAATGTACCAAGCAGGCTTGTCAGACAGGCCAAGCCTTGGCGAACCCTTGTAAACGACGGACAGGGTGCAGATCGTGCCGGCGATGAGGAAGAAGAAGGGCGAGGTCCAAACGGCCCAGGGCACAGGGTCGCGACGGACGTGGACCACGAACTTGATCAGGGAGAAGATCACCGAGCCGAAGATACCGGACGCGATCGGGGCCATGCAGAGACCGGCAAAGATGGCTCCAAGGCCGGAGCCACCGTTCCATCCCCACTCGACCTTGCTGGCGCCGACGGCAGCGACACCGACACCGGCGATGGAAGAAACCAGAGAGTAGGTCGAAGAAACGTGGGCGGAGTTGCGTGTACACCACATGACCCAGATGGCAGCACCAGCGGACGCGCAAGTGAATGCGAGGAGCTGGACACCGGCATTACCGTTGAAGGCGGCGATGGGGATGATACCGTTCTTGATGGTGGAGGCAGTCCTGGCACCGACAGTGAGGGCACCGGTCAACTCGAAGATCAGGCAGAGAACCATGGCCTGCTGGTAGGTGACGGAGCGAGAGGAAACACTGGTGGCCCAGGCGTTGGCAACATCGTCTGTGAAGATTGGTCAGGATCGATGATCGATCGTACAACGATTAGCGAGGGTCGAGGAGAACGTACTGGCACCATTGTTGTAGGCCTCAAGCAGGGCGAAGAAGGTGCCGATGGCGAAGACGTAGGTGTATTCGGTGAGCATCTTGGCTGCTGCGGTACAGGCGGTGCACTGCGAGAGCTGATGGGCCGATGGCTGTGGTCGGTGCTGGTCACAGAGAAACGAGCGAGGGAGACGACGGCCGGGTGGTGAAGATATAGTGCCCAGGAAAGTCTGATACGGGCGGTGCAGAGTCGAGTCCTCAGGCCTAGCGCCAGTGAGGGACTTACCGGCTTTGGTCGTGTCCCTCTACGACCCAAGACGGCGGAGGTCTTGGAAGGGCATCTTGACTGGTATTGCTTGCGCCATGGGCAGCGAATGTGAGGCCCAACAAGCCGTGCCCTGGCGGCTTGGGACTTGGCTGCGCTGCATGCCAAGGACGTTCCAGAACGACGAGATTTGCTTGTCGCGAGGCGTGGCGAGCTTCGCGCTGGTCTTGTCTGCGGATGTCTTGGGAGCAGCGGAAGGACACGTGAGGTCGCAAGTGATGTTGCTCTTCTCTGTCTTCGACCACGTCGACTATACCACCGCGACACGCCCACACTGCAGCAGGACACGCGCAACCCGCACGACGAGGCTTGCAGGCGGCCGGCGATGGGCGCTGGCGGTGCCTTGGGGCATTCGTTAGTCTTTCAGCCAGCCGATGTCAAAATGGCGTTGGCGGCCTCAGCCCGGCCTCTCCGCAAAACGCGCCCTCTGAGGCACCCCCCCACGTGTGGGATTGCCGCCCCGCCATTGGCCCGCTGTATAACAGATGAACTCGCGTGGTTGAACAGGGCTCGAGCACTCGAGCACGCGAGACAACGCTGCACTCGCCTCGACACACGCCTCGACACGCTGCCCTCCGAGCCCTCCCACGTTGCCATCCACGCCCTCCCACGTTGCCATCCACGCCCTCCCACGTTGCCATCCACGCCCTCCCTGTGCCAAGCACATCGCTCGTTCTGGAAGGCCGCGCTGACTTTTCCAACGCCTCTCCCGCCTCGCCGTCGACCAAAGCGAAACTGACCTCCGGACCACAGGCGTTGCAGGATGCAGCCATGTGCTTGACCATCGCCACGCCCAGCTTGTGTATCACCTCTGCAGGGTCTACCGGACCCCGCCGCCGACCTGGGGTGTAAGCAAGCGTTCTTGGGACCGAGGCTTACAACGTTTCTTATTCCCCGGAGGATTGTCTCCATTCATCTGGTGCTGCCGAGAATGTCTGGCCACTCACTTCGTGCAAAGTCATCCCGCCGGGCTATTGGGACGTATTGCTCGACAAAGACCATCCAATCGATAGTTAGATCGACTAAGAGCCTCTGGACAGCAAACCTGGACCAACATTCCAAATGGACCGCGGGTTTGCTGTGGCGCCTCTGCTAACGAACGCCTCAGGAGTTTGTCTGTTCAATTCGACGACGCCTCTTTGCTTTGACTTTTCATCCTGCAGCCGCATCACATGAGCAACAAAATTTCTTTTGTCCTCCTTCCTAATACTGGAATGATTCAGACCTATGCCCGGCCCCAACGGCCCAAATTGCTCTCTCGCATAGTGCTCCAGCACACCCTCCGCATCTCACGAATACAGTTGATCCATCCTATACCCGGCCACCTTCTCCCTCCCGATGATCATCCTCGGATGCTGCACGCTGAACACAACCATAACCAGCACCATCAACGCCGCGTCGAAAACGTACAAGTACGTCTCCGTACCCATCAACACACCTTCTTGTCCTCCCGCATACTCCGCAATGCGAAACACGCACCGCACGACGATCAGCAGACTCCCGACATACAGCACCCACAGGTAGCGCGACCACGGTAAGGACGATGCTGTTGCGCAGAGCGTCAAGTCGCCCCGCATCCGCGCGTGGAAGATCGACGCCACGAGCACGAAGAGCCCGAAGAAGAGAACTTGGAGGATCAGGCCGCCGAGCACGATGTTGTTCGCTAGCGAGGCGGAGGAGGGCGTGCTGGCTTTGGCTAGCATGCCGCCACCTGTGGTTCGCGTCCGTGTCAATTTTGTGGATCGATGTTCGTTGACTGTAAGGTAGGTTTGGGTTGTACTCACCCCCAGATTGTACGAAGAACGACAACACGTCCCCCACGACGAAGATCTTCGTCAGCCACTTTGGCCGGATTATGGAATGCTTCTGCCCACCGACTAGCACTATCAAGCGTCCGAGGATCATGTAGATCGACGCCGCGAAGAACGAAGGACCCAACAGCAGCAGCAGACTCTGTACGATGTACGGCATGAGAGTGTAGTCTGGCGCTTGCCTGGCGGAGATCGCGCGCGCGATGTAGCCGACGATTTCGACTGGGCGGGACGGCTTTCGTCAGCAAGATCGACGTTGAATGAAAGGTAGGAAGAGGTAGGCCGTACAGATTCCGCCGATGATGAAGGCGGTCAGGAACCAGGTTTTGTGCTTGATCATTTGCCAGGTGTGCTGGGTGGTGATGGCTAGGAAGAGCAGGATGAAGATTACGGGGGCCGCTTTCGAGGGCGTGTAGTGGTAGAGTTTGAACTCGGAGGGAGAGTCGCCGTCGGCCATGGTTGTTGGTTGACTCTGGGATGTCTGGAGAAATGGTTGGTGGTTGGACGTGGGGTGGTAGGCTTGATCGCTTTACGCGGTGCTGAGCTGATGTTCGGTAGTCGTGTCGGGTGATAACGATCGTGAGCAAGGTAAGGTAAGGTATTAGACACTGTTGAAGCTGCAAGAAAAGAGAAGCGATTGAGGGAGTGACAGAAATCGATTATGGACATGTGCTCAGATCAACGCAGTTGTAAGCATCCAGTCTCCTTCAAATTTAGAGGCGAAATATCTCTTGAATCGTGAACCTCGCGTTAGACCCTCGCGTTCGAGACCGACTCGCGTTCGACCCTCGGTCTCGAACCCGAAGCCAAACCCATCGTCGCTGTAGATGCACCGCCACATTTGCCAGGCGAGTCAGCACAAAGATTGGCTATTGCGCAAGCAAGCGCAAGCAAGGACATGGCCAGCAAGCACCATGTTGTGCCCAATGCTTGTGCGCTGTACCTATCTAGGGCTTTGCTTCGCTCTCGCTGCGAGCTTGATGAAGCCCGAGATCTGGGGCTTCCCATTGGACCTAGCACGGATCGGTCAACGGGCTATAAGGGTTAGGGTTGGGGTTGGCGGGACTCATCAATCTCTCAGTCACTGCTTCCTTTGAGGTCTTGGTGGTCTAAGAGCTTGTATGCGAATACGAACTAAGCTAAAGTATTTTGTTCTTCGACTTTATTCCGGTATTGTCCCTTCATTTGGATGGCTGGGTACACGAGGCATGTTACCTATGTCCAAATCTCAGATCTCGCCGTTACACAGAGTACAATCCAACCAGCAAGCGTCCGAGATGGGCTTTATGTGCGGTTCAACCCATACCAAGTAGTAAAAAAATCATGTGTGGCCTACATTGTTTTCTGTCGACATCATCAATACATCTACAATAAACTTTTCCAAGGCCTTGCGAATAACGATACAATGGGGTCCGCTGGACACGGGACCGCTGTTCGCCAACACAACCGATAGCTCTGCCACAAGCTTTCCAATCATCAAAAGAGTCCTTCCGCGAAGGGTTCCTCAATGAATCCTCAGCCATGCAGGGTCATGTAGCAGCCAACACACTGGCTCTGTGACACCCAACTTCTAGGCATGTTCAAATCGAGATACTGCTGTAAATTTCCGGCCCAACACTGGATTTCCTGGCTTACGGATCGTGATGAGCCCTAAAGGAGGTTAGAAGTGCTGTGGCCAATGTAAGGGCGAATGCAGGCGACGTCGGTGATGGGTGGCTTGTTGTATGAGGGCTCTGTGGAAGAGCCCTAACTGAGCCCTACGCGATCTATAAAAGCAGGTCGTGCTACTTCAACTTCAACTTCACCTCACCCATTCTTTGAAATCCCCTCGTCTACGCTTTTCTGCAGCGTTCCCGCCCTCTCCTTTGTCTGTTGGCAAGAAGATGATACTGGACGCCCAGACTCGACCGTGCGCTCTTCGGACTTGATCTGAATCGGGCTTGCGGAGTCACGTGCGAGTTCTCAACCCGCGCTCCAGTCCGCTGCCCGGCAATCTTGCACCTGCGCTTCCGACTCCGACTTCGCCTCCCTTTTCATCAAACGATGCCGTAACACATCCTTCGGCGGTCATTTCGTCGACCGCACAGATGTATCATCTCCACCAGCAGCCTTCGCGGACCATGACCGAGACCGCTGAAAACATATCCTGGCTCGTATCGACTGCTCATCACCGCGCCTCGGCATACCGAGGCGTTCGTCGCTTACTGCACTTGAAACTCCCTTTCCAAAGCCAAGGCTGGGCACGTTTTATATAAGAGCTGTTGGCAACAATCTCGACCTCGCGCTTCATGCTTAGTGCCTTGGCCACCTCTCCCACTGCATCTTTCCTACGGTATGGATTACACAAGCGGACGTCCGCCGGTGGCGCGCGTCACCGATAGAGCAATATACTCCCCCATACCGCTGTCGCTTTGACTTCATATCCTCGTGGCCGAGCCGCCGGCCCGCCAAGTCAAACTACGCCCCCAGCACAGTCCTGCTTGTACTTTGATTGCGCTTATAGGCAGACAAGCCTGCTAGACGGAGGCCATGTAGGTATATATGCTGGTGCCCTTCTGAGGGAGTTAGGGCTTGTTCTTCATCACTCACATTCGTTCGTTACCACACACGCGCTCAGGCAGCCGTCCGTTCCTTTTACCATCCCTGGTATCCTTTCCTACATCAACCCGCCAATCAGCTTCGACCATGTTCGTCAAGCCTATGTACGCTCTCGCCGCGGCGCTGCTGGCAGCCCCCGTGGTCCAGGGTCACTACATCTTCTCTCAACTCATTGTCAACGACCAGGCTGTCGGTGGCGACTACGAGTACATCCGCAAGAACTCCAACGACTACCAGCCGTCGAGGTTCGAGCTCCTCAACAGCGAGGACCTTCGTTGCAACAAGGGCGCCCTTTCCTCCCCGGCCAGCACCTACGAGGCGAAGGCCGGTGACAGCATCGGCGCCAAGCTCTGGAACAATGAGTTCATCGAGCACCCTGGCCCCGGCATGATCTACATGTCCAAGGCCCCGGGCGCCGTCTCCGACTACATGGGTGACGGTGACTGGTTCAAGGTCTGGGAGAGCGGCCCTGAGAACGGCCCTGCCAACGTCGACACCTCTTGGGGCACCTGGCAGAAGGACCGCATGACTTTCACCATCCCGGAGGACATTCCGGAGGGAGAGTACCTCGTCCGCTTCGAGCACGTCGGTATCCACGAGAACCACGTGGGCAAGCCTCAGTTTTGTACGCATTACTCACACCTCACCTTTGATAATTGCAATGGCTAATACTCGATCCCAGACATTGAGTGCGCCCAGCTCTCCATCGCTTCTTCGGGTACCGGCGAGCCTGGCCCCACTGTCAAGATTCCTGGCGTCTACACTGAGCAGGACCCGGCCTGGACCTACAGCATCTGGGATGGCGTGGACAACGGCTACACCATGCCCGGCCCCGCTGTCTGGAGCGGCGGTGGATCATCTGGTGGCGCTTCCACCTCGTCTGCTTCCTCTTCGTCCGGCAACTCCTCCAGCGAGGTTGCCACTGGTGGCTCGTCCTCGAGCGGCTCCTCGTCTGCCCCGAGCTCTGGCTCGTCCTCTGGCAGCTCTGGCTCGTCTTCCAGCACTGGTTCGTCCAGCGGTGCTTCCAACCCGTGGGGCGCTCCCTCGTCCGGCTCATCCAACACCGGCTCCAACCAGTGGGGCGCTCCGGCCTCTGGCTCCTCCACCGGCGGCGAGATGAGCGCCAGCGTCCCGACCACCGAGAACACCCAGGCCCAGGGCGGCGCTCCGGCCACCGGCGGCTGGGGAAGCTGGGGCGGCCAGTCCTCCGGCAACACCGGCGGCTGGGCTCCTCAGAACTCCGGCAACTGGAACGCTCAGGCCAACACTGCCGAGAAGCGCGAGTGCGATGTCGAGTACGTCGGTGGCTCGGCTGCGCGCGCGCGTCGCGCTGTTAGGGCTTAAGTGCCTTCTGTGCGGAAATGAGTAGCATTTGCTACTTTTCTTGGAGATGATGTTGAGAGGTTGTTGATTTGTGAGGGATGGGTTTCTGGGTGATGGCTTGTTGTATCATATCTCGGAAATCGAATAAACACGTGAGTGGCCCGAGGCTTTCGACTGCTGCTTTTTGCTTCCTCTTCTTTTGCTGTGGTTTAAAACTTTCGCGCGCCTAGTTCTCGCGTGATACCATCGCGCGCATGCTTACCATTGTGTGAATACCATCACGGCATACTAAGCGATATGATTTTGCGAGCAAACTTCTCTAATCCGCGATAGCCGATCGTCTGACCACGCGAGCATAGCGGGTTGAAGCGAGTGCGCTAACAAGGGTGCTTGAGATCACCCGTGGGCGCCCCTTCTTGGATTCTCCTGCGAGACGACTGTTTGCCACATCGGAGCCCTTCGCCACACTTGAGACTGCGGGAGCTGGTGATTGACGTCTAACCTCGTCAAAATTGGCATTCAAGGACAAACAAGGATGTGCTTCTCGCTTCCAACCACCGCCCATGGGCCATCGATCTCCGAACCGCCATACTCGTGCTCGCGACTCAATGGCAGCACCCACCTGGTCATTCAGAACGACAAATATCTGGAATTCCCTTACGTCTATGTCAAGATCTATTCCTCTCTGGTCGTAGTCATTGACACAGGCTGCGGAGCGCACAATGGCAAGGATGGCATCCCAGCCCAGGAGCTGAGGGACTTCATCCTGTCCGACATCTTGAGCCCTGAGCAGCGCGACCACGACTTTCTTGTCCTCTGCACACACTGCCATTTCGACCACATCGGCGGCATAGAAGCATTCGCCGCGTCTGGAGCGATGATCATAGCATCTGGTCGCGACCGCGACTTCATCAGCCCTGAACACCTAAGCGCTAACTCCCTCTGCGAAGCCTTCGGCACGAAGACGCCGCAGTACACCATTGGCCATCTTGCCCAAGATGGCGAGGAGCTGATGCACAACGGTCGCTCTCTAGGGCTCCGTGTGATCCACACGCCCGGACACACGCCGGACTCCATGGCCATCTTCGACGAGGCGGAGCGTTGGCTCTTCGTCGGCGACACGTGCTACCGGCGGCGTGCTACTATGCCCTGGGGAGAGGAGCAGGATGTTCCGGTTATCCTGCCCCTGCAAGGGAATTGGAGGGATTTCATGGACAGCCTTGAGAAGCTGGAGAACGTGGTGGCCGAGGCAGAGCAGCAGCATGGCGAGAGGGAGGTTCAGTTGGCTGCTGGGCATACGACGTCTCAAGGCTCTGCGAGGGATATTTTGCGGGAGGTCATTGGGGTGTGCAAAAGGATTGAGGCTGGGAGCGTGCCCGTGATTGCGCGCATGCGCGGTGATGCTGTGGCTCCGGGAGGCACGCTTGGGGATGAGATGTTTGTGCTTTGGCAGGACGGCGGAGAAGCGGAGTTCAGTCTGATGGCACCTGAGAGTTTTCAGGATGACTTGAGGGAGACTTGACGGAGACATACTGATGCACGTGGATTCTCACCTATCGCCGCCTGTGCCGCTTGTGCCTCCATCGCTCGACGGCGGAAAATCTGGGTTCAAGCAGTCGGAGGATGAGAAAGCACTCTCTTTCATACATTCGCGATAAAAGCATGCTCGAGAAAGCCCTCTACCGAATGATGACCGAGACAGCCAATGTCCATGAGCTCAGCTTGGAGTGAGTGACAATGATCGTTCGATGTCCCCGACCTGCAGCCAGACGAGCCGAGGTTTTACGGTATGCGCTCGAGCACGAAGCAGACAACAATGTGGCTTGCATGATGGATAAATAGGGTACGGGAGCAAGCCGCCCGCATCGGCTCCACATGTGCTTGTGCGACCCGATGTCAAGCATTTACCCAAGCACTTCGGCGCGTGTGCTTCCACACTACCAAGCATGACCGAGACCGCAATATAGCGGATGTTAGGGTTCTAGGTATACGGTCCCCGCAATCAACCCCACATCAACCCCGTCCCGACCTGGGGTTCGTGTTTCTCCGCCGGCAGTCGGATCGTGTGCCGGCTGCCAGGTCGAGAAGGGGAGTGGAATATAGAGAGAAATAGCAGGCAGTCACTGGTCAAAGATGCAAGCGTATATGGTATCCATAACCGGACATATACACAAGCAGACTTGAGGACACCGGAAAATTATTGCACGCCATGCTCTACCTGACCACGCGGACAACGCCACGATGCATGCTGCAGATTGCCCGACCACGCAAGAGACGGCACTGATGACTTTTCACGCTGCGGAGCCGGCATACATGCTTTGCCCATGCTGGCCACTTGGTAGCATTGTGCCTAGCTCTCCAGCATGGTGTCAAGCTACTGGAACAATAGATCTGTTAGACTACCGGATCAATTGCTCTAGCGTGTCCGCGGCATGACATGCTCCGACGCAATTGACATGACCTCCTACCTGCCCTCTTCGACTGGAAGCGGTCACAGTCCGCGAGCCCAAACCAAAAGACACGAATGGACATACTAGAAATGGAGTGGCCAGACTATAAATACAGCGGCTTCGTCCCAAATCTCGGTCTTCCACAATCCAGAATCTTTTGCATTTTCCATTCTGTAACGCCCTCTCGAGACTATTTAGAATGCCTCAAAAGTCCGGCCTCGCCCTAGCTCTCGGCGTCATTGCCACTCTTCCTTTCGTCTCAGCTGGGCCCTGTGACTTGGCTCCTTGTGTCGCTGCTCACGGCACGACTCGTGCCTTGTCCAAGTCTTACTCAGGCCCGCTATACCAAGTAAAGCGTGCCTCCGATGGCAAGACAACAGATATCAAACCACTCTCTGCCGGTGGTGTCGCCAACGCAGCCTCCCAAGATTCCTTCTGCGCGGGAACCACTTGCCTCATCACAGTCATCTACGATCAATCTGGGCACAACAACCACCTCACTCAAGCTCCTCCGGGTGGCGCTGCAAGTGGCCCAGATGCTGGCGGCTTTGACAATCTCGCAGCAGCCGACGGTGCTCCTGTGCTGTTGAATGGAAAGAAGGCATACGGCGTCTACATTTCCCCAGGCACGGGCTATCGCAACGATGTCACCAACGGTGTACCTACTGGTGACGCAGCTCAAAGCATCTACGCTGTCATTGACGGCACTGTCTACAATGACGGATGCTGTTTCGACTACGGAAACGCGGAAACGAACAACTTGGACACGGGAGATGGTCATATGGAGGCCATCTATTTCGGAACCAATACCATCTGGGGAAGTGGCAATGGAGGTAGGGATTTTCCCGAAGGTGTACTTTGACGAGCGTAGGCTCCGGCTAACACAAAACTATCAACGCAGCCGGGCCCTGGCTGATGGCAGATCTTGAGAACGGTCTGTTCTCTGGCTACAACGCCAAAAACAACCCTGCCGACCCCTCGATCTCGTATCAATTCCTGACGGCCATCGTGAAAGGCCAGCCGAACCAGTGGGCTCTTCGCGGCGGCAACGCTGCTTCCGGCTCGCTATCGACCTACTACTCTGGAGTCAGGCCTGCTGGATATAACCCAATGCACAAGGAGGGAGCCCTGCTGCTCGGTATCGGTGGAGACAACAGTATCTCAGGCGCCGGGCTCTGGTACGAGGGTTGCGTTTACGCGAAATACAACTCTGATGCTACTGAGGCTTCGATCCAGTCGGACATCGTGGCTGCGAAATACTCAAACAGTGCACTAACTACCGGCCCAGCAGTCACTGTTGGGTCGTCAGTCTCCTTCAAGGCAACAACGCCCGGTTACACGGATCGCTACCTCGCTCACTCCGGAGCCACCGTCAACACTCAAGTCGTCTCGTCTTCCAGCAGCACCACACTCAAGCAGCAAGCCAGCTGGACTGTCCGCACTGGCCTCGGCAACTCGCGCTGCGTCTCTTTCGAGTCCAAGGATACCCCCGGCAGCTTCCTGAGGCACTACAACTTCGTGCTGCAGGTCAACGCAAACGACAACTCGAAGTCGTTCAAGGAAGACGCTACTTTCTGCCCACAATCTGGGCTCAGTGGTCAAGGCAACTCGATTCGCGCATGGAACTACCCGACTCGTTACGTTCGCCACTTCAATAACGTGGGTTATGTCGCGACGAATGGTGGCACGCACGATTTCGACGCCGCGGGCGCTTTCGTCAACGACGCTACTTGGGTGCTTGGGAAGAGTTTGGCTTGAGGTGCGAACGTAGATATGGTGTACTGCAAGCGGCTCTGCTATGTCGGGAGGGCGGAGCTCGGCTGCTGTTAGTTCGAGATATGAAGAGACTCGTTGAGCTGCCAAGTTAGATAGAGAGATCTGTGAAAAGTAACATTGTCCAATACAAATGTTCAGGGAAGAGTTTTTGACAGCGTGTCAATGCCTTCGGCATCGGTTGTATATGATCGATGCGGGCGCAAGGGAATATGGCATCCAGCACAGGAGAACCTTGGAAGCTGGCCGCCAGCCCTGGACGGACCTGTTCCGCCGGTCTCGGAGACACGGCGTAGCGGCCCTGCGGATCGTGTTGAGCTAGGGTCTCCCGGACAAGATCAACGCCTGAGACAGTTATTTTTATGCTTAAAATCCGTGTTTATTTTGCGCAAACCAGCTTTGAAGACTTGCAATAGGCATGTTTGCTACACATTCGCTCAGAGATGCTGGAAGCAGTCCTTAGGCTCGTACATCTGGTCTCCCACAATCTCTTACCATCCGACGACTGGCGCTGGACTGATCGTAATCTGTGGCACACTCCACATTTCGCAGAGTGAACTTGGTCCAGGCGGAAGGCTCGGCTTTCTTCAAACTCGACAGGGCAAATGGTAGTCGTGATACATGATGACATCAGGGTCGAAGCACACTATAATGATGACCGAAGGAGTTGACGGGTAGCGGCCCGACGGCCATAGGCAGATCAGATGTCGATCAAGCAAAATCTGGATGCAGCTTGCGTGTGTTGTTGCGTTGCTCAGCTGGTAGACGGATTAAAGGAGAGCACGTCAGTCACTTACCTTTTTCCCGGGAGCGCGCTTTTTCTCAAGACACTGAGTGAGCAACACGCAAAATGCCGCACGTGCTAGAGATGCGACACATTGCTGGTCTCAGCGAAGATTCTGAGGACTATGGACATACAACGGCAAACGCGTACACGCTGAGGTCGGCCCAATGGCGCTGATCTCGATCTGATGAGGCTGTCCTGATGCGAAAGCAGGACTTCGAATATAAGACCGTCGCCTCTAGTCCCTGCATTAGTCCTGGTAGCACATCTTTCCATTTGTACAGATGCATATGATGACTCTTGGTCGACAATCTTCCACCGGCCGGCAGGTGCAGACCCTTTTTCGCGAAACTTACATAGGCTGGACATTACGATCTCTCGGCGTTACACATATCTTCTCGTACAGCGACGAAGAGTGTCAGGGCATACCGGAGAAAGATTATATACCAGCCGACTCTGATCAAGATAGCGACTCAACGAAAGCTGAGAATCCTTTCCTTGTACGGTTCGTTCCAGAATATGATCTTGGCGTAAGAATACTTTGTATCTCATGCGATCAGTACTAGTAAGCTAACGCTCACAACAGAATCCACGACATTGGCCATTGGGGGTCAAGATTATCGTCACCGCCATCATAAATCTTGTGACCGTGGCGTGCTACATGGGTGCTTCTCTGTGGTCGGCTAGTACGGAGGGCTTCAAAGAAGCCCTGGGCATCAGCACAACAGTGGCGAATTCGGGTACGGACATTATCTTGGGATATTCAGCGGTCGACTTCGGAGCTAACTCTTTTAAAGGAACTTCTCTCTACCTCTTCGGGCTCGCTATCGGCGGTATGCTGTTCAGCCCCATATGCGAATTGCCCCAGGTCGGAAAGACACATGTCTACATCCCCGCTCTAACGGCATACCTACTCTGTCTGTTGCCAATCTTACTCAGCGATTCTATCGTCGTCATTCTGGTGTTTCGCTTCATCACAGGATTCCTGGCTAGCCCTACGGTCTCTCTTGGAGGCGCAAGTGTGGCAGACGTTTGGGAAGCGAGGAACCTTGGTCCGCCCATGATCATATACGACGGGGCGACAGCCTTCGCTACATTCATTGGTACATCAGTCCATTGTCTAGAAGGTCTCTGATTCTGACAACTTCTCAGGCCCTGTAATGGGAAATTGGGCCGCACAATTAGCACCCGGGGAAAGCTATCGTTGGCCAATGTGGATCAACTTTTGGTTCTCGGCGATAGCATTGATCGCATGCTTCTTCTTCTTACCGGAAACATCACCAAGCACCATCCTCCACTGGCGAGCGTCTCGGATCAGGATGAAGACCGGCGACGACAGGTACCACACGAAAGGCGAAGTGGGTGTCGCAAAGCGGACAACCGGCGCGTGGATGGAGAGACTCTTCGTGAAACCCATCACACTCAACTTCAAAGAGCCGATCGTTCTTGTTTTGAACAGCTACCTTGCGCTGGTCTATGCTCTCCTGTTTGCAGCACTTGAATCGTTTCGGATTGTGTACGTGGACATCTACGGATTCACCCCTGGACAGGAAGGCTTGACCTTCATCGCTCCTTTCGTCGGATTCGTATTGTCGCAAGCTATTTACTTTGCATGGTATCAGAAATACCAAGAACCGGAGTTCGAACAGGGGACCATGAAGCCCGAGCGCCGGCTTTTACCTGCATTCTGCGCAGCTTTCACGATACCTATAGGGCTTTTCTGGTTCGGATGGAGTGCTCAAGCAAAGGTTCACCCGGCCATGCCAATCATCGGCGGTAAGTCAATCTACCTGTGTGCACCCAGATGGACGCAACTAACACTAGTAACTACCACAGGCGCATTCCTTGGCCCAAGCACGCTGTGCCTCTTCGCAGCAACCCTGAATTATCTCCCGGATGCTTATCCGGAAGTTGCTTCAACTGTCCTTGCTGGTAAGTTGCTTGAACAGCTCGTCGCTCACCGACACTAACATCTCAAATCCAAGGCAGTAATTTCACCCGCTGCGCCCTTGCTGGCATCTTTCCATTCTTCATCACGCCGCTCTACAAAGCCATTGGGCCTGGGTGGGCGTCTTCGATCTGGGCTTTGGTCGGAGTCATCTTTATGCCTGCCCCTTTTGTCATTTATCGTTCAGGTGCTTGGCTGCGCGCGAAAAGCCCGAATGCTACGAAGGACTTCGTGTAGGGCATTACGCTCGCATAATACATCCCATGGCTGAGATGCCTAGAACTTTGAGACTGGTGAAAAAAGATACGGTCGACCACACCGTGAAATAGCCGGCTACGCCAGCTCATCGTTCGCAGCATGGTGCTTTAGGGCGTATGCGTCCGATTCGAGCAAAGAAAAGCGAATGCATGCAAAGACCCCAGAGTGTGAAGTGAACCACGGTGGACCAATCAGGGAGCAACGGCACCCGGCGCTTGTCATCTGGAGGCGCGGCTGCAGCCGTGCCACGCCTCGTACATCAACAGCGTGGCCAATCTTGCCAACTGAGAAGCCGCGGAACAGACAACCGAGCCCGAGATAGGAAGATCATAGACGACGCTCGCTTGATCCTCATTTCTCATTCTGTATAGGATTGCAGAACCTCTCTGGGCCCATTCCATGGCCTTTTCCCCGTTTGAGAACCTACCTGTGGAGCTTTTCGAAGCCATCAACGTCCATGTGAGCTTGCAGGACCTGTGCAATGTTCGCCTAGCGAGCCGCTCAATGGCTTTAAACGCGACTCAAAGCCACTTTGGCTCCTTCTTGCGCTCACGATGCGTGGAAATGACAAGGCCAGCGCTGGAAACCATGGCTGATCTGACAGCCAAGGGCCGCATCGGCTGCTTCGTCAGAGAGCTCACGCTCGCTGGCGTGGTATACAACACTGCTGGACTTCATCATCAATTGCAGATGGGAACAAAAACTATGCTCGGGCGCGGGTGTGAGGGATCTGGAATGCTCGATGAGCCAAAGGAGCAGGCGACTGCGGCGGAGCTTTCACATGTGGCTACAGCACTCGACATAATGCGAGAAATTCATGTCGACTACGTCCAGTTTCATGAATCTGGAGACGATGTTACCTTGCTAACAGCTGTACTTGAGAATCTTGCATCAAACACAAAGCGCCGTGGGCTAGCATCTCTTAAATTAGATGTTGCAGAGTACCGTCAGGACACAAAAACTACACAGCCCGCATTCAACAGGTTAGCTTGGAGATCTGTGTGGCATGTGGCAGAGCAGACATTCAGAATCTTCGCAGTTGCCTTGGGTGCAGCCAGGTTACCGATACAGGAGCTCAACTTCTTTTGCAACGACTTCTCTGGCCATTGCAGTCTACAATGCCACCAACTCAGCCGCTGCGAGTGGAAGACAAGTGGCGTCATCTTCGCCCTCGCTAGCGTGGAGTCGTTATCAATCAGTTTATCCGATCGCGTACTCAATGAGACCGCACACGATGCCTTAGCGACTGGTGATCCGGTCGAGAGAAAGTTCCCACTCCAGATGCAGACGAATCTACATCAAGTCTAGGAGAGCTGAAGAAGCAGACTGCGGAAGTCGAAAACTTCAGCGGTCTGGTGACGCTATTGAATAGTTGCAAAAGGCTGAGGAGACTCGAACTCAGGCGATGCTACGTACGCCAACGTCATCCTGAGCTGAGGGATTATCAAGGAGAGAAATTCATACAATACCTCGCCGGGATCGCTCGTCTTGGAAATCTGGAGATCGTATCTTTGGGTAATTTCGTAACGAGAAAGCAAGACCTATTGGGCATTTTGCAACGACATCCAATCTGCGATCTCACGCTTGTCAACATTTCACTGTATTCCGGCGCATGGAATGACATCTTTGAACACTGCACTGCCAACATGCATGCCCTACACTTGGAAGATTTGTCTCAAGGCTGCCGAAAAATGTTATTCGGCGACTATCACGAGGACATCGAAGACTCTCTTCTCAAGGGCTTGCGTAAGTCGCAGAACACACACATACGCCACTGCAATGACCCGGAGAAGCCGATCGTATGGCGTATCCCTCGCTATCGCCGTTTAGGCCCCGACCCGGTCGTGCATCGGCGTCTAAAAAGGGTGATGAACATGTTTGGTCCGCCAGCGTCGCATTATCCTGGTCCGCACCATTGACAAAGGAGCTTTAAGGGGGAGAAACAGCTACCTTGAATCCTACTGGCGCCGGTCAGGTCTGAAAAATGGCTGTAAGGATTGCGATGATCAATCCAAGAGACAAGCCAACCTCCGGTGTCATTCAAGAATTCCTTCGCAAAATCGACACAATGGTTCCTTACGTGATATGGCGATCGCAATCTTGTAATTCGGTTCGTGATCAATTTCACAATTCTGGACTCCTATTGTTCTCCAATTGCTGCATTTCAAGCCCAAACCCTGTCGTCACCTTTCAATAGCGTCGCTGATGTGATCTGCACAATTCTTGTATCATGCCGATCCCTCAGAGCGCAATGCGCCACCCTAGCGCCAGTACCCAAACCCCGATGCAAACATCGAATGCGCTAAGTATTAATACTTGACTTCTAATTGGATGCTCCTATGCGGTTCTCCAACATCTTTGACGGGATCTGCGGTTTGCTTCTGTTCCAACAAAGATAGTGCTTGAACGCCACTGCCTTGTATCGCGCTACCGACATACTGGCGCAATGATGCAATGCACGAATAGGTATTAGTTTGAATCTCGCGCGGTCTCAACCTGTGATGTTGAGCGATGCATGGGCGTTCGACTTAGCTGGAACAATATTCCGCGCACACATGGAAGATATAAAACTAGTCCAGTCAGTCGAAAGCAAAGTGATGTACACGCAACTTCTCCCCCATCAGAGCATTCGATTTCGACGCGATCATGGTCAACTTCTTTCATGCTTTGAGCATGGCCTCGGCCGCCATGGCTATCCCTTCGTTCATGAACGATCCCGTCGCACTGGAGAAAGCCAGAGAGCTCCTCCGCCGCGATGATGCTCTCGGAATCAGCAAATCGCAGACGAATTGTGGGCCGACACCTTGCATCACGTTTGGTGAAGATGATCAGTTCATTTCACTCACCGGCGCTCACGCCTATGCCTCTCCGGGGCCGGGTGACATCCGCGGCCCTTGTCCTGGCCTCAACGCAGCTGCAAATCACGGATATCTTCCTCGTGATGGGTGAGTGACAGCACATTAGTTGTCAAGCTTCTTCGGCGTTGACACCAAACAGAATCGCTTCGATCGAGGAGACCGTTTCTGGTCTGGGTGGCCTGTACAACATGTCACCCGAGCTGGCTGCTGTCTTAGCCGCTTATGCAGTTGCACTTGATGGGAATGTGCTCCAGGGTGTGTGGTCTATCGGAGGTCCGCTGCCGCCGGACCTTCTTAGCGATGCCCTGCTTGGGACGGGTCAAGGTCTTTCATACTCGCACAACAATTACGAGGGTGACTCGTCGATCGGTTTGTGTGGATTCCCCATGCTCTTGTGAACGTGCTGACCAGGTCCAGGTCGCAATGATGCGTATCTGAACGGAGGTGACGCGCATTCGCTCAACATTACGAAGTTCGAGCGCGTGTACGAGCTCGGTGGCCCCGAAGACCGCTACACCCTGGACAAGTTTCGCGCCCGGTTCGAGGAAGTCCAAGATGAGTCGATTGCCAACAACCCGTATTATTTCACAGGCGCTTTCAGCACGGTGGTGGTCGTGCCAGCGGCTTACAATTTCGTCATCAACTTCATGTCCAATCACACCAAGGAGGAGCCCAGTGGATACCTGGACGGATACAATTTCAAGACGTTCTTTGGCGTGAGCGGCGAGCCAGGCTCATTCAAGTGGGAGCGAGGCCAAGAGCGTGTCCCGGAGAACTGGTACCGCCGCCCTTCGGACAATCCGTACACTGCTGTCGATGTATTCGCCGATGTTGGCATTGGCTACGCGGCGTATCCCAACACACTGAAGTAAGCTTTATTATCGGCATCTCCACCTGCATGTGGCCTTTTTTACTGACTTGAAGACAAGATTTGGCGGCAACACTGGCAAGCCGAACTCGTTCGTGGGCTTGAACGTCGCTGATCTGACCGGTGGTGTTTTCAATGCCAAGGATCTCTTCGAGGGGGACAACCTCGCTTGCTTCTCGTTCAGCCTGCTGCAGCAGGCAATCCCAGACTTCCTCAACACAGCATTGAACAACCTGGGGCCGATTACGGACCTGATTGACAAATATGTTGGCCCGATTGTGGGCGGCCTCAGTTGCCCGCAACAAGGCAAATACGATGTCGGTCTGTTTGACCAATTCCCGGGCTACTCTTACAGTCCGACCGGTCCGGCAACAAACTACAAGTAGGAGCGTAAGGAGTGAGGAGTGGTGCGATGCCAGACGTTTGTACCATGCAGTTTCAGGTATCATCTCACAAGGGACGACCTAACAGGTGTCGAGGATCCAGAGGTTTTGGGGAAGAATTTGGGAGAGGTGTGAATAGGCAGGTTGACATGCGGTGATTTTGGACGCGTATATAGTTCTCGCGATCGAATCTATCTTGTATTTGGGTTAGCACATTATAGCTTTTCGAGGGTCTCTTGTGCTACGAAAAGAGGTAAGCCGCGCACCACTCGCTCACAAGTTTCATCAATTCCGGGACGGAAGATGCGGCGACCTGCGTCGAAGGTGCCTAAGGTGATACTGTCCACATTCGCAAGCCTAACCGCGTTGAGTCGGAAATCGCCCGTACGCATACACTCATACAAAGTCTGCTGTACTCTTGAACCTCAATAACTCCAGGCAATGTCCAGCACTTGCTCGAAACCCATCGTCTCTCGTATCGCCCGTCACTCTGAGAGTCCTGCATAGCCCACTCGTACAAAGCCCTCCACTCCGCCAATGCCTCCTCATGCTCTAAACAATCATCTGCGCGACACCTTGGCCGCCCAGAGTCTTACTCGCCGCAAACTCCTGCTTTTTCAAACCAGCAAGCGCATAGAATGCCGCGGCAATCAGCAGCACGACAGCGGCTGCGATCAGACTTGTCGCGTAGCGGATGAGCGAAAGCCACTGGACTACGCTCATTGTGGCGTAGATGGCGGCGCGCATGTAGTTGGTTTCGAAGCGGCGGATGAAGGAGTCGAATTTCTCGGAGGTCGGGCAGACGCGCAGGAGGAGGGGGATTTCGATGAAGATGAGGATGAAGCTGGAGACGCTGTTCGAGATAGGTCAGCTGAGATGTTGCGCGTAGGGACGATGGAGCCGGGAGGGTGCTCACAAGCACAAGACGCTCCAGAGGATGATGATGTCGAAGTGGAAGATGTTGGCAATGCCGAGGGCAAAGCAGAGGATTATGCAAAGCACGCCGGTCCTGAGGAGCGTTGTTAGTGAGTGCGCCGCAGACGCGAATGCTGGTCAGATGCGTGCGCGTACCATTGGCCGTATATACCTGTGGCAGTGGATGTTAGCAGCCGCGGTGCATGCTCAGGGCGAGGAGGTAAGGATGTCACGTACTGAAGTTCCGCGACCTGAATTCTTCGGCGAGCGTCATGTTCGGCAAGTGTGTGGATTGGTGTGTTTTGGGATATTTCTGGGGGTGTACAGAGCGGCGATGAAGCGTCCTCGCAAGTCGTGAGGTCGGCAGAGGCGGATGTAGGGCTGACGGGCGCGCGGTTGCGGGTTTGTTGACCGTTGGCGTTTAGGCGTTGGCGTTGGCAGGACCCTTGAAACAGCTGTCTCTGCGCGTCCGGGGTTTGCTGGAAGAAGGGGACAACGAGAGGGTGTTTTCGGCGATGTTGTTGTACTCGGGGATCAGGCGACAGTGGCAAGTCTTCAAGGCGCAGCAAGCGTAATAAGTGATTGCCTGGAGATGGTGGAGTGCGGTGCAGGTCAAGACGACGCGCTGGCCCAAGCCTCCAAGCCTCCAAGCTGTCGTTCCACCTCACTCCGCGCCGCGCCGCGCATCTGCAGCTCGGCAGGGCCCGGCGTGGAGAGAGGAGGGAGCTGTGCGTGCACGACACGTGGGAAAGGCGGCGTGTAGTCTTCGCCCATCATAGATACCTGCGGCAGTGTTTATTATTGCACGCAGCGAGGAGCTTAATTTCAGACGCTAGCTATATGATGCCGTCCTCCAATAGCAGCAACATCACTGTCGATCACTGAAAAGGCGTCCCCTCCCCTTCCTCCTCAGTACCCAGCCCGTATTTTCCGACCATTGAACCACTTTCAATCGCGCCGTGGGCATCGCGAATGTTTTCTAATGTTAACTTCGCTCGCCTCTTTAAATGACATTTGATTTTGCCGTCATCCAGGAGATCCGCCAGCTCCTCGTACCACTCATGATGCTTCTCCGTCTCATCGTTGTAGTAATGATGATACGGCCCGGAGCCAAGCCAGCACCACACGAATGTGAGCGACTTGCTCATGAACTGTGACCCGTACATGTCGAACTTCGCCTGCACGATACTGCAGACTTTACCGAAAGGAGCGAGGATATCGCCGATAGGCTGGAAGTATTGCTCAGTCCGGGAGGTGATGAATGCGTACTTGAGCGGGATGTCGGCCGGGATGTCTCCTTTCTGCATCAGGTCCTGAATCTGCTGCACAATGTCCTCGCGGTGGTTGACGACGTGCGTTGCGCCCATCTCGCGCGAGAAAGATTCGGTCTCCGGTCGTGAGGCGGTCGTGACCACGACCGGGAGTTGTAGGTAGCGTCGGGCCAGCTGGCACGCGATGGAGCCCATGCCGCCGCCGCCGTTGATGATCAGAATACCTGCGCGCTCGTTCTTCTGAACACCAAGGCGGGCAACAATAGACTCGTACGCTGTCGCCCATGTCAATGGCATCGCTGCCGCCTCGGCCCAGGCTAACGAACGCGGTTTGCGTCCGGCGTGGCGTTCGTCGACTGTGGTGTACTCGGCGTAGCAGCCTTGGCCAACAACGTTACCCAAAAAGTATACCTCGTCGCCCGGCTTGTAGTATCGAACGTCTGGGCCGGCTTGGGTCACGACTCCAGCGCCATCGTAGCCCATGACGTGCAAGTTCTGTGCTTCCAGTGTCGCCGGCTTGACGCGCTCGTAGAAGTCTGGTGCATCATCGTAGGTACCATTGCGGACTTTGATGTCGATTGGATTGACAGACGTGCCTTTGATCTGGACGACCAACTGACGGCCGCTTGGTTTCGGTGGTAAAGGGAGCTGCTGAGATTTGAGATTCTCAATCGGACCGTATTCAGAAACTCCAATGGCGTTCATGTTGGAAGTATTTAGGGATTGAGAGTCGATCTTTAGTTCAGTAGCTTAGGGCTGGATCATTTCCATTCCGCCTGTATAGATGATCCGGAGAATATATAGAAGATACTTCGTTATCATGTCATGATGATGGGATCGAACACCCTTGCACGGGGTGTGTCAAACTTCGCACTATTGTCGGACATGTCGGTGATCCTCGGTGCATCACATCACGGTGGATGCGCTTTAGGTATTACATTCGTGTATCGGACTGTACGCTTAGCTTCGGGTGCTCTACGCAGTGGAACATGAACGCTTCCCCCAACACGAGTTGGCATGCCCGAAAGCCGCTCTGGTAGGGTGGATTGCGTCGGCGACTGATGGCTCCAGCACTGTGGCTGGCGCGGGCTTTTTCGCCGCTCGAATGCCGACGACGCCACACCACGCCACACCCCACGCAGGCCGAGTTGATGACATACAAATCGCAGCTTCGAGAAACAAACCCGCCTTCTGTTCGCCAGGTGAGTATTGCACAACATCTAAGCCCAACGCATTCTCTTCGCAATACCTAACAGAGCCTTGCGTACAGGCTGAGACCGCGTTTACCCTTCATCAGATCATGATATAAGGTTGCTCACCATCTGCCGCAATCCACCCGCCATGACCGACACTGAATCGCTCATGCGCTGGTCCGCGCAGTACAACGTCACCAGCAACCCACGCAGCAAGCAGCTCCCTGGTGACAAAATCCTGCTACCGCCTTCTGCGCTAGAAGCTCTGCTCTCAGCCTCGGCCAACGCCGCTGCCGAATCGAGTCGCCGCGACCTCCCCGCCTACGATCCATTCAATTCCGCCAGCTACTCCGCCTACCGACAGGCCGAAGCGCAGTACGAAGACCGGCGGCATCAATTGCCGTATCCTCTGACTTTTCGCCTGGTGAATCCTGATAATGGGCGGGTGGTGTACGCGGGTATAAGGGAGTTCTCGGCGGATGATGAGGAGGTGGTGTTAAGTTCGTTTTTACTCGAAGCTCTCGGGATCGAGGGACCAGCCGGGCAAGATGGTATGGAGGACGGAAGAGCAGAGAATGGTGCTACTGAGGATCGGAAGATCACGGTGCACGTCAAAGAGCTGCCCAAAGGCACGTTTGTGAAATTGCGGCCTTTGGAGGCAGGGTACGATCCGGACGACTGGAAAGCGTTGCTCGAGCAGCATCTGCGACAGGAGTACACCACTTTGACGACTGGCGAAGTACTTGTCGTGCCGGGTGGCAGGGGGGCGGACGGGAAGAGGGAGGAGTTCCGGTTCTTGGTCGATGGATTCAGACCTGCGGAAACGGACGGTGTCTGCATTGTGGACACAGATTTGGAAGTGGACATCGAAGCGCTGAACGAAGAGCAGGCCAGAGAGACGATGAAGAGGATTGCTGCGAAGATGACCAAGGCTCCCGGGACTGAGCAGGGTAGTTCTGCTGGAGGCGAGCTGGATTTGTTCAACCCGAAGGAGGGTCAGGTGCTGCCTGGGGAATACGTCGATTACGAGCTTACTTCTTGGAATAAGTCACTACCACTGGAGTTTGAACTTACAGGAGATGACGATGAAGACGAAGTGGACTTGATCGTCAACCCTGTCTCGGCTCGACAACGGGCCCATCCCCGAATCGATGAGCATGTCTTTGCCGATATTGACGGGCGACCAGCGAAAAGGATCAGACTGGACCCTACGAACGTCGAACTCGAGGATGCAGAGAGCCTGTATGTCGCTGTACATGCATACAAGCCCTCGGTACAACACGCCAATGGCGATTCGGCTGAGCTAGCCACTGAGCAACTACGACACTTCACACTACGTGCCCGGCATGTAGACGCCGATGAGAAGATGACCAGTGGCTCCCCAGAAGCGACCGAACAACCCCTCAACCCCGACGAAGTCCGCTGCAAGAATTGCGGCCAATCTGTTCCGCAACGAACACTCATGCTGCACGAAAACTTCTGCCTACGAAACAACATCCTCTGCCCGCACGGCTGTGGCCAAATCTTCCAAAAGCGCTCTCCTCAGTACGCCGACCACTGGCACTGCCCACACGACTCCGCCTGCGGCAATACCTCTCTGTCGCAGCAAAAGCACAACGCCCTCCTCCACCCACCCGAAATCCTCCACTGCCCAGCTTGCAGCACCGTCGAAACCTTCCCCTCGACCCCCTCCCTAGCCCGCCACCGCACAACCACCTGCCCCGCGAAACTCATCCTCTGCCGCTTCTGCCACCTCCTCGTGCCGCAAGAAGGCGACCCGGACGTCCCCAACGCCGAAGCCCTGCTCTCCGGCATGACGCCGCACGAACTCGCCGACGGCGCCCGCACGACCGAGTGCCACTTGTGCGGCAAGATCGTCCGCCTGCGCGACATGGAGACGCACGTCAAGTCGCACGAGCTCGATCGGCTGGATAGGCCTGCGCCGCGCGTCTGTCGGAATGTGAATTGTGGCCGCACGCTGGACACTTGTGCTAAGAACGGCGATACGCGCGCTGGGGCGAGGATGGGGCAGGGTGCCGGGAATGACCTGGGTCTGTGCAGTGTTTGTTTCGGGCCGCTGTATGTCAGCTTGCATGATCCGGATGGGAAGGCCATGAGGCGGCGGATCGAGAGGCGGTACCTGCAGCAGCTTGTGAGCGGGTGCGGGAAGGCGTGGTGTCGGAATGAGTTCTGCAAGGTTGGGAGGCAGGCTCGGGACTTGCCGGCGAATATCACGATGAAGGACGGCATACCTATGGTGAAGCCGGTCCTTGATTCTTTGATGAGAGGGGAGACGGGAAGTCCATTGCATTTCTGCGTGGATGAGGGCAGTCAGAAGCGGAGGACGCTGGCGGAGCTTTTGGCTGCTGATGAGACGGTGGGGTTTGGAAAGGGCGGGTATGGGTTCGAGTGGTGCGTTGGTGCGCTCGAAGCCGAGAAGGGCGATTTGGAGGGCGCGAGGAAGTGGTTGGGGGATTGGGCGCCGACGAGGTCGGAGGAGCGGAAGTAATTTCAGAGGATACAGTGAGGTGTAGTGAGACGGGATATGTCGAGATGAAATGATACCCCTGATGGAACACGCGTGAAATGGAAGTGGCTTTCACACTAACTTCTTAGATTCACCTTTCTCGTTTTTCCTTTACCTCACTTACATATTCCTTCCACCCGTCACACTCAACGTCTGCCCAGTAATGTAAGAGGACATCAGCGGGCTCGCGAGTGCCAAAACGGCACCAGCAGCTTCCGTCGCCGTGCCCGGCCTACCAAGCGGGATGTCCTTGAAAGCATCCTTGCCTGCCTCCCTCCCCGCCTTCTGCGCTTGCGGGATACCCAAGGCAACCTTCTGACCGTCGGGTGTCGTGACGAATGCACCCTCCTCTTTGGCAGCCGTCAGCCTCGTAGCAATGTGCCCGAACGCAACCGTGTTGGCGCGGACGCCGAACGCCGGACCCCATTCCTTCGCGATGGTCTTCGTCAGACCAACCACACCGGCTTTAGCCAGAGCGTAGTTTGCTTGCCCGGCGTTGCCGTGCAGCCCAGAAGTCGACGAAACGTTGACGATCGAGCGTGGCTCGCCGTCTTTGACGCGGAAGTAGGGCGCGGCGGCGCGCACGAGCTTGAAGGGCTGGGTGTTGTGGAGGGCGAGGATGGTGTCCCATTGCTTGTCGGTGGTCTGTCAGAGAAAGGTTAGCAGGAACTAAAGGAGTTTTGCTGGATTGAGCTGCGCCCAGAGTCTGACCTTGTGGATCACACCGTCCCAAGTGTAGCCTGCGTTGTTGACGATGATGTGGATTTTACCGGAGCCGAAGTCTGCGGATTTCTTGACCAACTCGTTGATGTAGTTGTCGTCCAACATGTCACCGGGGATGGCAATGGCACTGCCTCCATTTTTCTTGATCTCCTCGGCGACTTGAGATGCTTTGGCTGGGGGAGGATTAGCTGCTGACTGCTAATGTTTCAATGCTGTTTTTGACTAGATACTAACCGCCATCAATATCGCTCACAACGACCTTAGCACCTTCATTGGCGAACAGTCTGGCTGTTTCGGCTCCAATGCCCTGTCCGGATCCTGTGATAATGGCGACTTGACCGTGCAGCATGCCCTTTGGGCAGTTCAAGTGAGCAGCTATCTGCTGGGCACGTGCGCTGGCCATGGTTGCTGACAGTTGCAATTTCAATTTTGATGAGGCAGCTGACACGGATTGATCAGATCAAGTGGTCTTCAATTAAAAGATAGCTATGGAAGAAGTTGTTTATTGTGCAAGAAGCAAGTGGCGGCTATGAAGCAGCCGATGGAGGCCGACGTGGGAGGAGGTCGAGCCGAGGCATTGAGAGCTGGACCCTGTTGCTCAGCCTTGCGACCTGCACCCTCTGTATAGTATAGCATTCGACATAGATGAGAGCATACCGTCTGCGGGCTAGAATACCCTGACAATCGAAGCGGTCTAGTCTACTTCTTGTTGATCTATCTTGACAGAAGCTTGGCATCCTTGCACTGTCTGCTGGAAAAGCATCCTAGTATGGAAAACCTGAAACGAAGCAATCTCGCAGAGAAGGGCACGGGAGCTTTTCCACTCGTTGAGGCTTATTAGCAAGGCGTGATGCTGATAGCGCCAACATTCTGCGAGTCAAAGAGAATCACTGCATTGTTGCTGATGAGCAGGGTATGCCTCTTGTGCTGGTTTCCAATGCATGCCCAGGCGATAGAATGCTGACAGTCAGACGGAAGTGCCCGGCATGGCGGTGCATGTGGCCGCATTCGCAAGGACAGCCGAAGCTTGCTGCCTGCCTGGACGCCTCCTGTCTTTGCCACGTCGATGATGGAGGAGGCGTGAGTGCAAGTGAACAAAAGCAGGACAAGCCGCGGAGTTAAGCCGTCGAGACGAGGCGACGGAGGCCGGCGGAAGCGGGCAGCGCTCCCACCGTCGTCCGTGGAGGCGGCCGAAAAATGGCGGAGGAATTGTTTTGGCTGTCTCGCAGCTGCACCGCGGCCTGCAGTCTGCAGCACCTCTGGACTGCACCAGCCCAACCCCCATTCCGTTCCCCTCGCATGCGAGAGCCCGCGCCTTCCAAGTGCTGGTGGCGTCATGGTTTTGTGTCTTACTATATCTTTCCTTGATCCGCTCTTTGCCCTCCCTTCCTTAGAATGCTCCTCCGTCCACCCCTCCGTCTCTTCCACCACGCCGCCAGCGCTGCCCTAGGTCGCTCGCCTTCTTGCGCAAGCAACACCAGCATCGCCAGATCGTCCAGGCGCGCATTCAGCTCCACCGCCAGCATGGCTTCCGCCAGCACTTCCGCCCTGCTCCACGCGACGGTGTCAGCGCCAGGCGCAAAGTCCGCCCAGCCCTCGGACATTGAAGAGAAGAGACACCACAACAAGCATGGCAAGGGATTCGTCAACCCGTGGGACTCATACATAGAGCGCAGTGCTCCTCAGCTGATTAGGGCAATGGCCTGGAGAGCGATCACTGGAAAGAGCAAAAGCCCGGACACCACGCCTCCCACTGTCTCGGTCCACAAGCCCGTCTTTCTGCCTTCACGCAAAACCGAGCAACTGCGCGCGACCTGGCTAGGCCATGCCTGCTACCATGTGGAATTCCCCGGTGGCTTACGCGTTCTTTTCGACCCGGTCTTCACACCCAGATGCAGCCCTTTCAGTTTCATGGGACCTAAGCGCTACACAGACGTGCCCTGCGATGTTGACAATATCCCCTTTATCGATTGTGTGATCATATCCCACAACCATTACGATCATTTAAGCCACCCAACCATCCTCAAGATTGCCGCTAAGCACAAGAACGTGCACTTCTTCGTCCCGCTCGGCAACAAGCAGTGGTTCACCAAATGCGGCATCCACAACGTCACCGAGCTAGACTGGTGGGAAGAGCAGGAGATCAAGCTGTCCTCCTCCCAACCCTCCACCGAACCCTCAAAGCACACCTCGGACTCCTCAAACGCCAGCGTCAGCGCTTCCTCCACCAGCCAACCAGACATCACCGCCACCATCGGCTGCCTCCCCTGCCAACACACCAGCGCGCGCACGCCCTTCGACAAAGGCCACACTCTCTGGTCGAGCTGGAGCGTGACCTCAGGCAACAAGAAAATCTGGTTCGGCGGCGACACTGGCTACCGCTCCGTCCCCGAACTGCCGGCTTCCGAGTTCGACTACGCCGACAAACACGCCCACCTCCCCGTCTGCCCGGCTTTCAAGCAGATCGGCGAGCTCCGCGGCCCTTTCGACCTCGGCCTGATCCCCATCGGCGCTTACGACCCACGCTGGATCATGTCGCCCATGCATGCCAACCCGTACGACAGCGTCAACATCTTTGCGGACACGCGGTGCAGGCGAGCGATGGGCATTCATTGGGGGACTTGGGTGCTGACGGAGGAGGATGTGCTGGAGCCGCCGCGGTTGCTGAAGGAGGCGGCGAAATGGAGAGGCTTGGAGGAGGGGGCTTTTGGGACGTGTGAGATTGGGGAGAGTCGGGAGTTCTAGATGGGATGAGGAATGAGAAAGGGCTGTGCATAACTTTTGCGCTTTGTTGACGCGGGGTATTTAGCGAGGCGTTTTCTCCTATTGCTTTTGTTTCGATAAGTTGTACAGATAGAGGGATGTCCCGGGGCGCGGATGTTGTTAGAGGAATGTGTATCACTATGTATGCATCAACGCTGAAAGAAGCATGAGGGCGCATCTAGGGATCTTATGGCACCCCATTTTATTGAGAACAATCATTTGAAGTCGAAGTTCATAGGTCTATAAAAAGAGGTTGAAAAGAGATCACAAGGCTAGAATTCTCCCACGATGGCCTTTGGTAGGCCCGTCGAAGTGAAGGCAGCCATGGTTTAGGCTTGTTGAGGGAAGAAATCACGGGAAATTCTCGATCGACTGACTCTAAGCTCGAAACCGCCGGCACATGGAATCGACTTTCGGCGCAATCGTGGTGTGGTTGCCGCAGGTTGTCAGATGGTCGGCGCTGCTGTCCTCGATGGCACTGCGCCGCTTGATCCCGGTTCTCGATATGCTTGGATCCATACGCCATTTTTGACTTTCAAAATTCCAGTACCATCTCTGCTCCAGGCGTTGCATTAGCACTCCGAAGAAGACGAAGTCTAGCGTGTCATTGTCAGCCGTGTCAATGCTTTTTCATCAATGATACGCAACGTACTTTCAACATTCTGCGGCGCCAGTGTTTTAGAGATCCCTAAACAATCTCTGTAGCGACGCCTGTAGTCATGTTCTATTGTCGGTCAGCTACATGCCATGGCCATGTTTGGTACGGCATCACTCACTTTGGTAGCGGGAATGATGATGAAATTCATGCAGCATGATCATACTTCCAGTATTGTAGAAGTGAGGGTTCCCTAGGTGCTCCATGACACTGCCGTAGCGCGCAAAATCAGCAAGCGTGTGGTATCTTTCGTGTGTGTGAAACCGTACATCGGCGAGTTTAGGTGCATATAACGAGAACCATGCATTCGTGAGCTTGATATTCTGTCAGATTTTGCTGTCGAGTTACCGTTCAGCTTGGGCTGGAGACTTACTGTGATGCTTGTCCGACGCGGGTTATTGCTGGGATCTTTGTCGAGGTCGGAATCTTCGCCTTTCTCCGCGCCGTACGTCGCAGCGTAGGCATCGGCTCCCCTGGCCAATACACCATGGGCGTATATCTTGTTGATGCTGTCTATCCACTCTTGGTCCTCAGGATGTCGCTTCGAATTCTTACGAGGATTCGTTCTGTCAATCACTTCTTGGCCGTCTGGTATCAATTCAGAGCGCGCATCGTTGTCGCAGTAGATCCGCACTTCAGATGCTTTACGTCCAGCAGCTGTGGTTACTGTCTCCTTCGTGAACTGCTGAATCGATCCCGGCCCTCCCCACAGGCGTCCTGTTGTGCGTCAGCATAGAAATCCTGATGGAGAGCACGAGCCAGAACAAATGACACACTCCCGAAGGTCTCCCACATCTCACGATCCTGCTGGTGTTCTTGTCCTTGCGGAGGCCTTGGTTTATGCTTGAACCATTTCTCATACGCCACATAGGCCTCTTTGTCTCTATCCTCGCCACGCGACATGCGCCTGTAGCCCATCCTCACGGTTGAGATCATCTCGGCCATCATGCTGTCGAATATCTGGAATCCATACTGTCATCAACGACGACGGCTTGTTCGAACCGAGCTGCGCATGATTTGTCCACCCACCAAGTTTGACGATGTTCATTGGCCACCGACTGTGTGAGGAGGCAGACTGCCCAGATGATTGGCCAAAAAGGCAGCATGGTTCCTTAGGGTTGTTGGAGAACTTGGTTACCGTTTGATACCTGTGGATCGTACGATGCGAGCACCCGTTCTCGTGTGTAGGTGTGAGGAAAGACCTCGATCAATATGTAGCCTTGTATGTGGGTCTCAAGTCCTGTGGCTCAGGAATTGAAAATGACCATGTATGTGCAGAATTAAACCCAATGAAGAGATTCTGGTGGTGATATAACCGAAAAATTGGTAGCTTTGCTAGAAAGTTCTTGTAGACTCACGGTTGGCCCTCTTTCGAACAAATGCCAGAAGTATCACAGGATATATACTCTTCAAGGCTTCGCCTTAGTGCTCGCCATCCAGAACGATCTTGCGGGCGCCAGCGGAGACTGGCGTTCTAGTACAAATTTCCCTTCAAGCCCGAGTAGCTTCATGATGGATATCACCCGGACTGAGTAACCATGGGAAATCAGATCCTTGGACGGGAATGAGTTTCACGTGGCCGCCAGCGTGGTCCATTAGCGAAGCCTTTTGGTCAAATCATGGGCAGTGGTAGATGATTCAAGAATAGGCTTTTTTCGTCTGCGGCCGATTTTCATGCACCAGCGAGAAGAAGCATTCAGAACGGACTGTTTTGCTTACATTTGCACCGTGTTCGCGTCGAGTGTGCGTCGTCATTTCAGGCTCGGCGAAAGATCACTGCTAATGGTTCGCGAGAGTGACGTCTGAAGAATACGACATACGACCATGCTAATAATAATAGCCTCGGTACTTGCCTGGTCAGAGCCCTAGGATGGACTATCGATTGCCCGCTATTCGTACCAGTGGAGAGACACGGCGACGGGAAGACGTAATTTCGATATTCGAAGCGAGAGACTGCGGCCTGCAGGAAGACGCCGCAGACTTGGCGACCTGCCACAAGACAATAGCGTTTGCCAAGGCGTGCGGCTCTTGACGCCGCGGGACACAACACCACGACCACATCCCCCTATTGCTGCAGGCTATTGATCGGGAGGGAAACCCGCGCGGTCATCAACTGAGAAAGATGGGCCTCGAAGATGCGACAACCGCGCGCATAACAAGAAGACGTTGACACGCTGTATCTCATCAACAAACCTCCTGGGGCTAATTCAGGTACTGCGCTTGTGACATCTCGCTACTGCAGCCCGGTGAAATTGTCGCTCCTTTTACTTCTGACGAACACGAGAAGCTCCAGCCACGCCAACCCAAATCCGCAGACATTGGCAACATTGCCATCTCGCATCGGTCCGGTATTCCTGGGCGCCTCGTGTCTGCCTCCAACGGCGGCCGCCGAGAGCAACGGCCCTCGCCAAAAGGATCAGGCCAGAGCCCTAGCGGAAGATCCGATTTGCTGCTGCCTCTACGACTTCAACCCTTTTGGCAAGCTTGACGATAGCGCCGAGCTTCGCTACATGCGGACGAAACTGTGAAGATGGGACGCATGGCCTCGAGAAGTATGACCTGAAGGTAGCTTGCACAACTCTCCTTCCTCTGTTCCTCACCATTCTTTCTATTTTCCGTATTCTATTTCTTTAATACGTTCCTTACCGGGCATCATGCACGCCCACACCACTCTCGCTTTGTCCCTTTCGGTGGGTCTTGCGTCTGCCATTCCGGCGTGCAAGCTCGCCAATACCACCACCACCACCACGGTCCCGGCGTATGCCCTCCCGGAGGTTACTGTTGCTCCCCAGGAGAAGCAGATTGTCGACCTTCGCAGCCAGATCTCCTCTCTCAAGGAAGAGCTCTCCAGCCAGCTTGCGGTCTCCGCTACTCAGTGCAATGCTCCGGCTGGAATGAGCCCGGCGGCGACACCGGCTAATGGACCCAAGGGCAACAAAGGCTGCCCCTCCGGCGACAACCCGTCTGCCACCCACTCGGCTGTCAACTGGAGCTACTTCAAGACCGCTCACATGTCCCGCCTGCCTGCCACTTCCGCCGCCCCCTACCCTGCGGCATCTGACAGCGCCTCCAAGCCGGACGGCTACAGCAAGCCCGCCGACAACCATGAGCCCCACTTCTACTCCAAGCCCGAGGACTACAACACCAAGCCCACCTCGAGTGCGGCTGCTTCTTCGGCTGCTGAGTCCACCGAGGCTCCCTTCCCGTACACTTCTTACACCAACGGCACCGCCAGCCACTACCCCACCGGTAGCAGCTCTGCCCTGAGCAGCGGCGCCCTTTCCACCGGCGTGTCTCTTTCTACTTCGCAGACCGTCTCTTCTTCCAGCACCACCACCTCGCTTTCGCCCACCTACATTCCTCAGCTCTCTGACTACACTTCCGCTGAGATTGAGGGTGGTGATGCCCTTGAGGATGCCAGCAAGGTCGCTACCCAGCGCCTGCAGGAGCGCGAGCTCGACGGCAGCTGCACCTTCGAGACTGCTCGCGTGCGCACTGAGTTCAGAAAGATGTCTAACGACGACCGCAAGAGCTTCACCGACGCCGTTCTGTGCCTGAAGCAGGTCCCCACCTCGGTCGATCAGAGTGCGTACCCCGGTGTTCAGTCTCGCTACGACGAGTATGTCGCTACCCACATCAACATGACCATGAACATCCACGTGACTGCCGACTTTCTCGCGTGGCACAGAAACTTCGTGGCACACTTCGAGGAGGATCTTATCAACCTCTGCGGCTACACTGGGTCGATGCCATACTGGGACTGGGCTCGTGATGCTTACGCGCCTCACGAGAGCGAGGTCTTCAACGGCGATGAGTTCTCTCTCGGCAGCGACGGTGTCTACGTCGGCGGCCGTGGCGATACCTACCTTGGCCTGATGGACGTCACTTTCCCTCCTGGCACTGGCGGTGGCTGTGTTCACTCTGGCCCCTTCTCCGAGGGCAACTTCGTCAGCACTCTCGGCCCGCTCGACAGCCCGTACGGCGATAACGTTGCCAACTCTTACGACTACAACGAGCGCTGCCTGGTGCGTGATCTGAACGTGTTCTTCAGCAGCAGGTACAACACCTACGCGAACGTCACCCAGCTTCTTCTCGGCCAGGATAACATCCAATTCTTCCAAGCCGAGATGCAAGGTTTCTATGGTGACAACAAGCTCGGCATCCACGGCGCCGGCCACTGGCTCGGAGGTGGCCCATCCCAGATGCAGGACTTCCACTCCTCGCCTAACGACCCGATCTTCTTCCTCCACCACGCCATGATCGACCGCGTCTGGGCTATCTGGCAGGCTCTCGACGTCGAGGAGCGCCAGCGTGCGATCTACGGCACTTCCACCCTGAACAACAGCCCGCCTAGCCCTGAGAAGCACCTGACTGATAGCATTCCGTTTGGCTTTGTTGGCCAGAACGAGATCTTCGGTGATCTCATGGACACCATGGGTGGCAAGTACTGCTACCGCTACGAGTAAGGGTCACCCTCCTTTGTGAGAGACGGTGTGGCAATAATTGAAGGATTTCGGATTTTCTGGTTGGCTCTGAACGCAAGCCTTGTCGAGTCTCAGTGGGCTTCCTGCAAAGAAGGTCTTTGCCCCAGTCTGGTCGCATATTTGGACTATGTGTTCTGTATATTAATCACAGATTCGACGTTCAAGTCGTAGATAGCGCGGAATTTTCTTCCAAGCCCAATTCTTAAACAGATTCATTCGAACTTGGATTCCACGACTCAGCTTTACTCAGAAAGGTCGCTCGATTCGAGAAGGCTCCAGTCCTTTTTCTACAACTCTTTTTCGCATTTCTCCCATGAAGCATAAACTGGCTGCCGTCAGATTCCGCTAATAGTGATTAGTTTGGGAAAGCATCCAAAATTCCAAGATAGTGGTCAGTGACACGCTCATGACACCGCGTATGCAAGAGCTTGCGATGAGAATTCCAACCACAACGGACGCATCGTCGCACCTGCGCATCCATGGTGTAGCACTGGTACTAATCGTTGATACATAGAGGCGCGGCTGTGGCTGAGCGGCTTGTGTCCCTTGAGGCAGGCAGCAGGTAAAAAGCATGAAAACCCCCTTGTTGATGCATGCGCCATGCAGTTATCCATACCAAGCAGCTTGGCTTCCTTCATAATCACGGTTGTCTTGAAAGATGATCTCAACATGAGCTTTGGATTCTCACTAAACGATGACTTTGCGATAGCAGCGCTCACCAAACAAACGTACGATCGTTGGCAGCAGGCACCTGGAGAGTATGAAGACGTCGTTCAGACCCTCCAGCAACGCGAAATGCTCATTCAACATATACACTATCGCTTCGACGCCCTCGCCGTCTCGTGCGCTGGCCCAGTGAGTCGGTACGAGATGAACGTCTCGTTGCAAGGGTGCACAAGCGCTGTGAAAGACCTTCAATCAAATGCGAATGCTGGCCAGAAGCAAACACATTGGGACAAGATCAAGATAGGATCGAGCAATGTCGAAGAAGCCAAAATTCGCCTTGCTCGGCATATCGGGATTCTCTCGCCGTCGCCTCTTTCCTTGGAGATGGAGTCGATCAGCATAGAAAACGGCGCGCTTTCTGAAGCTATGCATAGGCTACCGGAGGTCATCGAGGACGCACTGCCCATTGCAATCGGTAAGATTATGGATGCGAGGTTGCAAAAACCACGCACACGCACACCGACGAGCTCGCCAATGACCAATTACGGGGATGATGACAAGCACGCTTATAGAGAACTCCGGCGACAATTGCGGGCCTTCGGTATCAGAGACACCGCGATTTGCGAGCGAAAAGAACGGCTTGTTGAAGCTGTTCGGTCTGTTTGCGAAACTCATGGCCTTTCATCGAGCGTGGTTGATGAGGAGCCTGGGGATCCAGCTCATCCGGAGGCAAGATTGCAGGCATTGTTGGACAACATCGAAAGACGAAAGCTCGACGAGGAATACTACATTGCGGATGTAGCACTTTCGTGCCACTCTCGCTAATATCCACGATACCCATTGGAGGTGATCTTCACATATCAGGGCCCTTCTATACCTTTTCCTCAGATCGAAGAAGGTCGGAAGGGGGTTATCGAGGCTACTGCTGATGGGGCGTCTGACGAACGCTGGAATGATGGATGCAAACCAATACTGGTCCCCAAAAAAGTGTTTTCAGGCAGCGCGAAATCTGATTCCAAGAGCAGTCTGCCGCATACGGAAAGTCGCTCTGCAAAGCAATGAGCATCTGAGAAAAGTAAATTTCTCTGGCACCCTATCTTTACCACTGCTCTCAGCTGGAAGATGGGATCTTGCGCCATGTGCGAAAGCTACAACATTAGCGCCTAGAAGTGGGGATGGATGGCTGTCGCGAGTGCCAGACTAGATGTGTTCTTTGTAGGAACGGGGAACGTCAACTAGCTTTGTTCTGCAATGTTGGCGGCAGAGGGCGTTGGCAAAATTATACCATCTTCGCTAGACGAGGTGATGGGTACTGCGAACAGTTCCACAACCAAACATGGTGCCACCAGATAGTATTCGTTGTCATTAGTGTAGTTTCATCAAGAGACATGGGCGAACATGTAAAAGCGAAGTGTGGTTGATCGTGTGTTCGGTCATTTTAGCACCTGGCATAGCCGACTCATTTATTCATAATCTCGCAGGCAATTTTCAACGATATGCAGTTTCTGTTGAGTCAGTACCACCTGGTGTATAATGGTTGTTCTGGTGAAGCGAGAGAAGTGTGCTGCGGTGTTGTTCGGCGACAGCCAAGGCAGCTCTCTCGCAGACGGCATCTTGGCCCGCCTCGGCGACGGAGCGCTCCAGCGTGGCGCTGCGTGGAGGAGGTCGGCAGCCCTGCGCGCTCATCAGGGTGAAGCCCCGGCCAGCCTGACGATCCGGAGGACTAGAACCGGAATCACTTGCAACTTCGCGTGCAAACCATCCAAACACCTGGAAACCCATCCCTACCGCCACTGGACCCTTAGACCATCCCATCTGGACGCACACCCTGCAAACAACAGCCATGACATAATCGCCCTCTGCTATCACCACTTCCCACTACATCCCGACCTCAGCTCCAGCCCTCGCGGCTCTTGAACGCTCCGAGAATGGGCGTTCCAGTTGAGATCGAAGACAACCGATACGCCAATGCGCCTATCCCCTCGTACGAAGAAGCCGTCGCGCAGCACGGCCGCGGCCCTACGGAAGTCAGCGATGATGCCGAGCGACAAGGTCTGCTCGGTGCGAGCAGCAGCAGCAGCCATGCCGACTCTCGAACGCGAGCTGGCGGGTACCGCGCGCCCACAGTGGAGTCGGCGCGGTCCAGCATAGAGTCGGATCTCAGTGTGCCTGAGATGGTAGAGGACGGCGAGGGAGCGCGGCGGCAGGTGGAAGAATTCGATTACATGGAGCCTGGGGAGAGCGAGGGCGGAAATCGAGGGCAGGCGAGATTGTATCATCGCGCGAGATTACGGAGCAAGATATCGCAGGGATTGACGAATCTCTCGGCGACGCTGTCGGCGATCCGATTACCTTCGTTCCGATCATTCTACTCGCCTGTCCCTGCCACGGATGGGGACGCGGCAGAAGCGCAGCCGACGACCAGCTCTCGTTTCAGCAGATTACGGGAAAGTGTGCGGTTGCCGGAGGGTCTCAGCATGGGTGCGGCGAACTTTGCGCGACTGTTCGGCCTCTTCACGATCTTCGCGCTGGTCTGGGTGCTCTTCGCCATGGACATCTTCCCTTCCAGCATGTCGCGGATGGGCATGCATTTTGATCCGGAATCTGTGCGGAGCTACGTCCAAGACCACCTAGACGTGCAGAACATCGAGGAAGCATTACGGCATATCACATCGTTCGACCACGTTGCTGGAACGGAAGGCGATCTGTACCTGGCGCGTTGGATGGAAGAGAAGTGGATTAAGGAGGGCATGTTTGACGATATCAAGCTATGGTCGTACTTCGTGTACCTCAATTATCCGACGAAAGACGGTAGGAGCGTGGAGATTGTGAGCCCTGAAACAAGCAGGTGGAAGGCTGCGGTGGAGGAGAACGACGTTTCGCCTGCGACTCCGAACCGAGCGCAAACGCTGGCCTGGCATGGTCACAGTAAGAGTGGCGAGGTTGAGGGTCCCTTGGTATACGCAAACGGAGGGAGCCGGGAGGACTTCAAGCACTTGAGCACGCATGGGGTTGAGCTCAATGGCACGATCGCGCTTGTACGCTATCACATCTCACAGGAAGAGCCGGGATTGAAGATCAAAGCGGCGCAGGATGCTGGGTGTGTTGGTGTGATCATGTACTCGGATCCCGCAGTGGATGGCGCGGGTAAAGGAGAAATCTGGCCAGCAGGCCCGTGGCGGCCTACCGATGCTGTTGAGCGTGAGTCTGTCAGCCTGGTGAGCTGGGTTATTGGAGATCCGTTGACTCCTGGCTGGGCGAGTAATGAAGGAGCCAAGCGCGTAGACGTGGAGGACAACCCTCGACTGGTCAGCATTCCAAGCTTGCCGATAGGGTGGAGGGACGCAGAGCCATTGTTGAAAGCCCTCCAAGGCCATGGCTTGAATGTGCCCGAAAAATGGGTGGGTGGGCCTCCTGGATTCGCAAGCCGATGGGCATCTGGAAACGCTTCCAATGATGCGCCAGTGGTTCACCTGAAGAATCTCAACGACGAATCGACGCATCAGAAGATCTGGAATCTCCATGGACTCATTCAGGGCATTGAGACGCCAAACAAGAAGATCGTCATCGGCAATCATCGAGATTCGTGGTGCTTCGGCTCCGTAGACGCTGGTTCTGGTTCCGCAGTGATGATGGAGCTGGTGAGGATATTCGGCGAACTTCGCAAGCTTGGCTGGAGGCCGCTGCGTACCATCGAATTTGCCAGCTGGGATGCTGGTGAGTTCAACATGATGGGAAGCACCGAGTATGTCGAGGACAACGTCGAGTATCTCCGCGGCAATGCAATTGCCTACCTGAATGTCGGAGCCGGTGTTTTTGGCTCCAACTTCCGCGCGGGAGGAAGCCCGGCATGGGAACGTTCGCTTCTCCGGGTCCTTGACCGTGTCACCGATCCAAACACCAACAACTCCATCAAGCAGCTGTGGGAGCAAAGCAAAACCCGAATGCAGGGTTTGGGCGCTGAAGGTGACTATGTAGCCTTCCAAGACATCGCGGGAACTTCCAGCATCGATTTCGGATTCGAGGGTCCCAAAAACGGCTATCCAGCGCACTCCTGCTATGAGACAATGGAATGGATGTCCAAGTTTGGCGACCCGAACGGACTCCCTTACCATCTAGCTCTGGCTCAAATCTGGGCGCTCCTCATCCTCGATGTTGCTGATCGTCCGCTGCTACCGTACGACTTGAACCATTACGCCGATTCTATTTCTGGCTACATCGAAAGCTTGCGCACCGATGCGCAGATTACTTGGACAACATCTGCTGGGAAGCCCAGCAGCAAGCTCACAAGCGCGACACTCGACTTCAAGCCTCTCGAAGACGCTACCGCAAGCCTAAAAGACGCAACATCGAAGTTCCACGAATTTGAAGATACCTGGACACGCCAGGTCCTCGGACGCGGCGGGCTCGAAACCAACGCGTATACCTTCCGACGCCTCGACTACAATGACCGCATCACCAACTTCGAATCAGACCTCCTTGACCTGCCCGACCCGGACGCCCACAAGGCCAAGGGTAGGAAATACGGCATTCCGGGCCGAGAGCAATACAAGCACGTCCTCCACGGTCCGCAAGAATGGCGCGTGGCCGATGAAGCTTTCCCTGCAATTAGAAGCAAGCTGGCTGCCAGAGACTTTGAGGGTGCTCAGGAGATGGTCAACATTGCTGCCGATCGGATACGGAAGGCCGGCGAGAATCTGGTGAAGTGAGGAGCGTGCTTCTTCTTTTTTTCTTTTCGTCCCTCCCACAAGCCGGGGCAGGCCATCTCATGTGTGCATATGTGTTCAATATCTGGCAAGGCGTTTGGGGAAATCGGCAAGCGTGAGATATCCGCGTTGGGAATAGGATCTCGTAGAGTATTGTAAATGTCGGCATAGCAACTTCAGCTTTCTTCCTATGATAACAGCGATCAGTGCTCTCAACAACCCGTGCTGCGTCACGGTGCAGACAGCATGACGTTAATTATATCGCTTTCCCGACATCGAGGATGGTGCAGACCGGTAGGAGTGAGCACATGTCTTGCGTGAGCCACGTGAAATCCCACGAGCTGGGCAGCCAACGGCAACGTAGATCCGGCTCAGCGGGCAGACACTTCGGTCAACGGCTGATGCTTTCTGGTGATCCGATGTGTGTATACTGTTGGCCAAGACGAATGATTCGCGGACGTCGCTGCAGTCACCACATGTTGGCTTATATCAGGTATGCTATAGGAAGGCGTTGGCAGCTCATTGGGCCATTCCAAGACGGTGAACAAGCGCCGGCTCGTCACTGCGACCGGTCGTGCATGACAAAATGTTCGAAGCTCACGTTTTTTAGTTGTTGTCGATCTTGCCGGAAAAAGAGGGTGCATCAACCGCTTTCGGGATGGCAGATCATCGAGTGTCGATCATGTCAATGCGGCCCCAGTGACGGCTCCACAGAGGATCCTGCAAGCCATCACACCCGGGATCTGGAAGCGCTATGTATGTAGGTACCATGCAGTGGGATCCAGGTACGGTCATCCTCCGGAGGACTTATCCACGCTATTGGCAAGCACCATGACTTCAACTTATTAAGGTGGTCCTCTGCGACCATTTTGAAGGCTTGTGCTTCATCTTCTTACGACTGCCGCTTCCTGATCATTTCGCTACCCACTTTCAATCAATAACAATGTTTGCGAAACTTTTGCCACTCGTATCATCGCTTGCCCTGCTGGGTACTGTCGTTCAATCAGCTCCCATCAGCCGCAGAATTACACACAACGGTTTCAGCTGCCGCAGCGACGCCCACCCGAACCCGGTCGTGCTATTCCACGGACTCGGAGCAACCTACTACGAAGACATCAACCTGCTAGAGGCCAACCTGCAGAGCAAAGGCTTCTGCACCTTCAGCATAACCTACGGCGAATACGACCTCTTCCCTCTCGTCGGCGGACTCAAAGCCATCGCCGATTCCTCCATCGAGCTCGCAGACTTCGTGAAAGAAGTCCACGCGAAGACCGGCGCCTCCAAAGTTGACCTTGTGGGCCACTCAGAAGGCGCCTTCCAGACTCTCTACGTGACAAAATTCGGCGGCGTCAGCGACATCGTGCAGCGGGTGTTCGCTATCGCACCCCCAACCCATGGCACCAGCTTCGCAGGCCTCAACAACATCACCGACATCGCGAGCCAGGTGACCAAGCCCACGCTGGCAGCTGCATTGCAGACCTTCGGCTGCCCAGCCTGCTCCGATCTGCTGCCCAACGGCACGGCCGTGGAGAAGCTCAACGAAGGGCCCATCGCGCAGGAAGGAGTGAGCTACACGATCCTGACGTCGGAGTACGACGAGCTGGTGACGCCGACGACAACGTCGTTTGTGCGCGAGGAAGGCGTACGGAATCTGTACGTGCAGGACTTCTGTCCCGCCGACACGGTGGGCCACATTGGCGAGACGTACGATGCGAATGTCTGGACATTGGTGTCGAACACGCTGCAGGATGATTTCTCTGGGCCGGAGAAGTGCGTGATTGGACCTAGTGAGAGCGAGACTGGGTCTTCTTGATGGTGATGTGTCGATGGTAGACTGGTGTTGGGCATTTCATAGAGCAATGTAGCGACTTCTTAATGATGGATGACAAATGTTTTTCGTACCCAAAAAAACTACTCTATTTGAAAGCTTCAGTTTGAGCGTATGTTACAAATCATCCACGTTGGTATTAGAGTGGGAAAGCTGGGTATGAGTTCGTTCGAATTTACAAATCTTTTGACCCAGGCGAAGCGGCGTAGCTTTTGCTGGCAGAAGTATCATGTATCTGCATCTTCGTGTTGAGGCCCGGTAATGACTCAATGATATCGCTCAGCATGTGTAACGAATACCTGGTTTCGAGCCGATTGCACAATTCCCGGCCCCTCGGCTTCGAGGCATCATCTGTGGCAGTGAAGAGCGCAACTCGGATGGAGAAAGTCCAGGGCAACATGCCTGCGTCGTCCTGGCGGTAGGCGTACTCGTCACAGATGTCGAGGACGGTGTCAACAAGTTCGCCGACAGGCCACAGGAGCTGTTCGCCCGGTCGGAAGCGTGTGAGGAGCAGCCAGGTGGTGAGGTGGAGCACGATCGCGCGGGCGAGGAAGGCATCGACGAACGTGCCGTTTGCGATCGACCGTGCGAGGGCGTCAAATTTAAAAATTTTGCCATAATGCGAAAGACAGTAGGGGTTGAGGCAGCGCGTTCTCCATGCCCATAATTCGCCAACTAGGCGAGCAGCCTCTGATTGCAAGACTTTCGGGCTCTCGGCGCCCACCATGACGAGATCGGCTTTCTCGATCAGTCCGGGCACGTATACTAGGATGTCGACCGCCCGGTCGATCAGGTCTTTTTCGCCGTCTTCGGACCAGGGATTGTGCATCCAACTGGGCTCCTGAAGGAAGGACTTCCGGCGGAGAAGGATGTCGAGAGCGACCTGCCCGATTTCAGAGAAGAACGAGGTGGATGCGGCAGATGACGAGACTTACCGAGAAATGTCTGAACCAACAAAAGGTACGCAGCGCAAAAGGCGCGGTGAAAGATTGGGGACCTTGATGGTGTATAATCTTGGACAGACCCCAGAGATGCATCATCCAAGCCTTTGCGTTGCTCCAAACCAGAAGCTCATGAAAAGACAACATGAAGATCAGATAGACCGTGCTGTGGCTGAGAGGCGCATCTGGGTGCGAGAGCCAACGTCTGGTGGAGGGTAGGACATCCGCGCATAGACGACGCTGAGCGGCAACAGTAGAGTTGCGATCAAGTCCAACTACAAGAGCTCTGAGTGCTCCCTGAAGGAGCGGTTCGTCGTGCTGTCCAGCCACTCTGGCAAGCCACTCGTACCCCTCATCGCCAGCGATGGCTTTGAAGCGCGGGAGAACGAAATGCAATTGCCGACCGAATCGCTCATCCGGCGTCAGGGAAGGTGACTGCAAGAGGACATCTGGGGGAGAAGGCTCTCTTTTGCATTTAGATGTTCGACGATGGCTGTAGGCAGACTCCGCTGAAGGCGCGGAGGTGGGCTTGTCATCACCATTGTTCTGCACCGGGAACTGTGAGCGCAAAGGTGTGAGCGTCTGAGCAAGCAATTGTCGGCGCCGAATCGGCTCGAAAATCATGTACAAGACGGGCCCGGCATGACGGAGTGCGAAGCACGCAGCGGACAGTAGACATACCTGAAGGAAGCTGGAGGGCGCGAGGTGTTGGAGGTCCGCCCAAGCCGACGATGCCAGCCTGGACTTGCGATTTGTGTGTCGGTGGCCCCACGCGGCGGCTTTCGCTCTCACGACGCCCGCGGATTTTTTTTTGTGCTCTGCTGTGTCATCACCTGGGAGCCAGACCAAGAAGCTGCCCTCACCGGGCATGACGGAACGTGTAGGGTAGACAGGCTGGGAACGACGCTGTCCAGGCTGGGTGGGCTCCGACAGGGTGTCTGGGATTGTGCATGTATCGCAGGACAGTGGAGCTACGGATCGGGCCCAGGGCAGGCCCTTGGGCTGGGGAGAAAGGCTGTGTGCAGCACGATGGGCAGGTGTTTGGCCGTTTGGAGCAGGCAGGCATTGGCATTGACGCGCCAACGATAGCATTCATGGATGCCATGCAACGGGCCTCAGCGGGCGGCCTCGAGCGGCGCGTGCGCCCGGCTGCTGGTGATCGTCGAAGGCCCGCTCATACTGGATATGCAGGATATGCGGTAAAGTTAGCCCTGCGGGCTTTGACCGGAAGGCCCCAACCCTCCAGAGCGGTAGTGCCCGCGTACAGCAGGGCGGAGGAGGCGCGCGCATCGGAGATTGGTCCGGTGCCTGGTTGCCTGGCTGCCTGGTGCGGCGGCAGGGCCTGCGCGATCAGGCACTCCGCACGGTGCTGCAAGGCGCGCACCAAGGCGGCGATCGCCTTCCTTCGCGAGCTTCCAAGGTTCCTGCGCATCGGTGCCAGGGTAAGGTATGGAAAGGGCAGCTCGATTTCCCACGCAATATGCTGCATTATTCCTGGGACGCGCGCACGGCGTAGCGAGTCAAGCACACACACCGCACGCCCGCCGAGCTAGAGCCAGCAGGCACACGAGGCTCTCTCCATTCAACACATACGATCGTCGGCTGGGCGCTCATCGTGGCCTGTGAGTGACGGGTTGGCCGAGACTGGCATTGCCACTACCGAGCAGGCACAGCAGCGTTTTGTGAAAACCCAATCGGGATACACTATAACGCTTTCCCAACGCGGTCGCTACATCTCAAGGGACCCCTGGGTGCAGAGCCGCAGACCGTTGCTCTGTCCTGGAGTCGTCTTCCTTGTAGCACCTACAGTAGGTACATGTATATCGATGGATTGCGAGCTTAGTGCGCGATTGCCAGTCTAAGGGTACGCCTGCGTGGCCTTGCGCGCGCCGCCCCTGTTACGCACCCGGGCACCGTTCCACGTCCATATACCTCTTCCATGCTAGCGCACGTGCGTGGTCCCACGTTCAAAATCCACTATCTATCAAGATACCCAACGCGAGACCCATATCCACGATTCTAAGTGGATACGGTGACATTCGTCACCAAAATGTGGGCGTCTGCTACCCGCGTGTCAAGACGCACCCACTTTTGCCACTAGTCCCTTCCCTCTGTCTGTGACAGCGCACCGGGCTTCTGGAATCACGCATGCCCGGCGTCCTCCACTCCGCGCGATGCGCTACGGCTCGTCGGTAAATATGCCAGATCGAGATGGCATCTGGTGAACACTTGAGGTTCGTGTAGAGATAGGGGTTCTCGTTTGCATTTGCCTATCAAGGCCATAGTTGAATTGCGGATCCCGTACGATGAGACTGCTTTGTTAAGAGTTCTTAGACCGCCAAATGCAATCTTATCATATTGCTTTACGCATAGTGACATTCTACGTTGTCACCAATAATCCTCAGGACTGGGAGGTTCGCCGACAGGCTCCTTGCCACGTGCCAGCTGATGACTTGTCCCACCAACCCAGATAACGACCAGCCTTTGCGACCATGAAGCTTGAATAGAGAATCCATGAAGCCAATACTCCCAGCCAGCTAACGTAAGAACAGCACCACGTGCAAACAACCCGCAAGGACATGCGGCCTGGTATTCAATCCATTTCGTTGATCTTGCCCGGGATTTCAGACGACATGGAAGGCAGTTGTTACTTGCGCTTGGCGCCACAGGCCCTGCATGACGACGTCGAAGTTGACGCTGGATTGCCGAAGATGGACAGCCGCACAGCCGGTCTTCCACAACTCGACATGGAGGCAGCTCTCGCATCCCGGGGCGACATATTGCGGTTGTTGCTGAAAGTTTACGCAAGCCTCCTCTCAATGAAAACATACCATGGAGCAGACATCACATTCTCTCCTTGACCTGCTGTCAATAAATTTAGTCCTGCGGCAAACAGCACCATATCTCCCCATCTCATCCCTGCTGGCCGTTTCTCGCGTGAACCGAGCCTTCCAAGCTCTCGTTAACACTCACCCAGAAGCATGGCGGCATCTGGACCTCTCTCGCGCAAAATCCGCCACGATCGACACGTCTCCCATTGATGCCGGCGGAATCTCATGGCGCGCTGAGCGAATGGACGAAGCGCTGACCGAAGACGACTTCTACTCCGGTCCACTGCGAGGGATTTTCTCACGACTGCATAACAAAGGTGTGCTGCAATTTATCCACACTCTAATTCTCGATGGACTCTCTGTGCCCGCCGACTTGGTTCGGGAGATTATCGCCGAAGACCGCTTCAGCGTGCGGATCCTCAGCCTAAGAGACTGTAAGCATCTCAACCATACGAAATTGCAGCAAGTCTTGCGGTACGCCGTCAGACCCGGACGATCAGATGGCTCGCCGAAGCTGCGGGGCCTGTATGTCTTTGGCCATAAGGACAACCCGCGTACTCTCGTAATGAAAGACGAGCCGTCGACTCGCCCAGCACCTGGTCACCCAACCGGAGTCCTTGCCACGGAGGGGGCTCAGATTGGTGCCGAATGGAATTCTCGCTCGTCTGCGATCTTGGATGAAAGTCTACCGGATTCCGACCAGCAGCGCTGGTACAGCCGCACAGGACGAACTCTCATCCGGCCAACAAACGAATGGGCCGACACGCTGTACGCCTGCCAAGGCATTATTGCCTTCGACGCAGTCCTCTGCAAAGGTCCCCGACACGACATCGCGCGAACGACCAGTGGAGACTACCTCCCGCCCAGAATGGCAAGCATAGCTCTCGGACCGTCCGGATGTGAGACGTGTGGCCGCAGCCCCGAAGGCCCAGCAATCTTCCGCCACAGCCAGGAAGACGCTCTCCCACTTCTCGCACCACCACCGACGCACTCCTCAACCCTCCGCGCCTCGCAACGGCCCGAACCTGACCCCGAAACCGCCGAATTCCCACCCCTCTTCACCCGCTGTGAAGACTGCCTCCGCGGTCGATGGTGCGAAAGATGCAACCGATGGTGGTGCGAAGCGTGCTACGCCGAACCCATATCGCGCACAGCACAACCCTCTATCCCTCAAATCCCCACCTCGAGTTCTTCCACGACACCGACACCATACGTTCAAAGCGTTGAATGGGGCGGTCCCGGCCCAGCGCCATCAGGACCCGCGACAGCCGGCGGCGGCGCGCCAGTGAAGGTGTACTCGAAGCTTTGCGTGGAGCACTGCCTAGTGGGCGAAATGATGATGTCCGCTGATGGGTTCTGGGGGTGAAAGATGGATTTGGAGGCTCGATCTCATCGTCCACACGCCAAGTGTCCCGTGGCCAGACTCATCACATGGGAGCGCAGACTGACTTCTTCTTTTTTGCAACACAGATAGGCGTGCACCGGAACTGTTTCGGGTGCGGGCGGACGTGCGAGGCGTGCAAAGCAAGGTACATGCGCACGTGTCGATTTTGCAGGGCAGAGTATTGCATTGTTGATAATGAAGGGTCATCGGAAACGGAGGTGAATTCAATGCGTGATCGCGGCATCTGTGGAAGAAGGCTGACAGCGTCCAGTGCGATTGGTGTAACCAGGGTGGCCGGCGGACGAGAGAGTTGTTTTGAATGCGGCGATCCGTGACTAACCCTGGACGTCGATTGGGCGACTATGCATTGCGTGTTTAGAGACAATCGCCCTACCTGTAGTTAAGGGCGCCCTCGAAGGTACGCGTTGAGAGGAAGACTCTGGTACGGAAGAAGTTGAGCGTGCTTTGGCAGAACGAAACCCTTTAATTCCGTTCATGGAGTGTAGAACATTATTACATACCCAGGCATTCAAAAATCATCTTACACCTCCGTATCCCAATACCCAAAACACCAGCGCTTGAGCAAAACATGGAAACCCCCAACAAAGACTTCACCTATGTGTACACGCGGGCAAATGGAGACGCCTCCCAAGAGTCGATCCTCTCATTACCTGAAGGCGTTCTTCTGCTTAGCCAACTCCTCCCTCACACTGCCGCCGCTAGCCCTCCACCAGACATCACCACCCCACCTCATCATCCTCTCGCATGCCGAAACCGGCCCATCAACAGCCGGCCTGACATCAAGATAAAACACCGGCTCGCCATTCGGCTCTGGAGGACCAGAGTAGTAATCGATCACATAGCGAACCTCCTTGCTCGACCCATCCGGCTGCCTGCGCTCCACGAACCAGTCGTGGCGGTCGAAAGGCGGGTTGTCCGGGAATTCCGAGGGGTAGATCTTCGCCATGAACGCGAGCATGCGAGCCTTTGGCGTGCGCTCATTGGGACGGCCCATGAAGCGCGTCAGGCGCGGCTCGAGTGACATATCCGTCTTGCCGTCGTCTCTAATCGACTGCAGCATAGCGTTCAGCGCCGCACCCTCCTCACCGCGCCGACTCTCTTCCCAGCCCTTCATCAGCCCGCTGCCAAAACGGCGCTCCCACTCGCGGATCTCCTCCCAGGCGCCCTCGTTGAGGAAGTTGTGGACCGAGACCATGGCCTCGACGTGCTCGGCCGGCGTGTCGGTGTAGCCCTTGCGCAGCATGGCGTTGTACATCTGCTGGGGCGAGGGGTACTCCCAGTTTCCGGCGCCGTCGCCGCGGGGGATGGTGGAGGGCTCGCGCTCCAGCGGGAGGGAGACGGCTTGGTGCTCGTCGAACTCGCGGGTGTTGGATATGAAGGAAGGCATGTAGTTGAGCGGATTAAGCTTGGAGACGTATGAGGGCGAGGAGGCAGGAGGTACGGATGCTTGGCCGTGGTTGACGGGGCATGTACCGGTTCGAGAGGAGGGTTTGGTGACTTCGGCTGGCGCTGGGGGTGCGGGTGGAGTTGCGAAAGGCGAGTTGCCGGCTTTGTGCATGGGGCATTCTGGCTAGGAAGGGGTCAGCGACAATTTTGTGAGCAGTGAAGACGAACGCGCTGGACGTACAGGAGGCGAGAGGCCCTCCTTGGGCATGGGGTGAGGCGCAACTGGCGGCGACGAAGCGACCGGCGCGGAGTCTGCCCAAAACCAGCCCATGTTGTGGTATATGTTGGATGCGACGCGATTAGATTGGTGAGTTATTAGACGTTGAAAAGTGTATCTCGAGAAGAGGCAAGGGTGTGTCGCGAGTGATGGGTGGATGCGAATGCCGCAGATTTGAAGATTGGCAGCAGGAGTAGTAAGGTAAGCAGGCAAGATCTAGAGATGGTGGCGATCGCAAGGGTCCATCAGTCGCAAAGTTCCTGCAAACCCGAGCCCGAGCTTTTCCGAGATTGCATCTTCACGCACGGAAACAAATAATGTATGATGCAGACATAAATAGCTGTGCTTTCAGCAGCAGTAACACTTCGACAGAAATTAATGGCATGCCTCATATCACATACTGTGAGCTATCCTTGACGATTTATACTACAGCAGACAAGCGTTGTCCCAGTATCACGGTTAAGCGGACCTGGTGACAAGGCTCTGGCCCTCTTCCTCCTTCTTGTTGCCAAACTTCTTCAGCCTGATGGCGTTCACGCTGATGAAGCCGGTGGTGTCTTGCGGCGCAAAGTCGCCAATCTCGTCCATGGAGCTCTCGCTCTCGTCGTAGAGCTTCTCGGTGTCGGACCAGCGGCCGATGACGCTGAACATGCCCTTGTAGGCGCGGCAGCGGACGGAGCCGTTGACGGTCTTCTGGGAAGAGGTGATGCTGTCCTCAAGAAACTCGCGCTCGGGCGAGAAGTAGAGGCCGTTGTAGAGGATCTTGGCGTAGTGGAAAGTGGTAAACTGGTCACGGAGGGCGCGAACCTCACGGTCGAGGACGAGACCCTCGATGTCGACGTGAGCGGCGCGGAGCATGGTGAGACCAGGAGTCTCGTAGCAGCCACGGGACTTAAGGCCGATGAAGCGGTTCTCGACGATGTCGATGCGGCCAACACCGTGCTTACGGGCAATGGCGTTGGCAGTCAGGAAGAGCTCCACGGGCTCGGTGACGCTCTTTTTGCCGCCATCGTACTCGAGCTTGACGGGGAGACCCTTCTGGAAGTGGATGGTGAAGTCCTCGGGCGCATCGGGGGCCTTGGTCGGGTCGGCAGTAAGCTTCCACATGTCCTCAGGAGGAGTGATGTTGGGGTCCTCGAGGATGCCAGCCTCGTAGCTGCAGTGTGCCAGGTTCTCGTCCATGCTCCACGGCTTGCTCTTGGTGCTAGAGACGGGGATGCCCTTCTCAGCGGCATAGTCAAGAAGGTCATTGCGACCCTTGAAGCGGTTGTAGAAGACGGGGTCCCTCCAGGGCGCGATGACCTTGATGCTGGGCTGGAGAGCGTAGAAGGCCAGCTCGAAGCGGACCTGGTCGTTGCCCTTGCCAGTGCAGCCGTGGGAGACGGCGAAGCAGCCCTCCTTCTGGGCGACAGCAATCTGGGCGCGAGCGATGACGGGGCGGGCGAGCGAGGTACCAAGGAGGTAGGTGTTCTGCAGACATGTGAGTCACTTCCCTTCACCGAATCTGCAATCCTCGCAAAGGATGGAACAAACCTCGTAGATAGCGTTGCAAGCAATGGCCGGGAAGCAGAGCTCCTCAACGAATTCCTTGCGGACGTCCTCGATGTAGCACTTGCTGGCACCGATCTTCAGTGCCTTCTCCTTGGCAGCCTCAAAGTCCTCCTCCTGGCCAACGTCGGCCATGAAGGCAATCGCCTCGTAGCCCTCATCCTGTGTGGTGTCAGCCAATTGCGCGCAAACAACAAGGTAGCTTCACCGCTTACGCGGTATGTTCAGTTGCGAACTTACGAGGAGGTAGCGGAGGATACAGCTGGTATCCAAACCGCCGGAGTAGGCCAGACAGACTTTCTGCTTAGACATTGTGTATGTGTGTGATGTGTGTGGATGTGAGAGGAGAGGAGGATGAAGCCAATGGCCAGGTACCTTAACCGCTGGGGATGGTCAGGGCGGAAAAATTGGCGGCGTTTCGCGTGACGCATACGGGAATCTGATAAGATAGAGGGGACGTTCACAGCGACGTCGGAGCCCCGCGAGTCAGTTCAGCACGGGTCAAGGCTGGGGAAAACAAGGGAAGGGTGGTCTGTGTCTCTCTTCCTCCACACGCGGATGACAGCACGAAACACCCAAAGCAACATGCTTGCACTTTGTCGCTTCCACGCTCCATGACGCCCATGAAGAGTGCTGCTGCTCTCGTGTGGAGACGACAGACATCAGCTGCTGGGCGCGTGTTGCCTAAGGCACCGCAAAGATGCAGCATCCATTGTGAGAGCGCCGCCGGCAGGATATCAGCATTTTCGAGAACGCCACCCACGCGTCCAAAGACCTCGAACAGATCATTGCAATCCACACCAGTCGTGCTTTCAGAGGGACTTTCGCGCCGATGGGCGACTACAGACAGCAACTATTTCCAGCGATGGGACCCAGCGGTCGGTTCAGAGCCAGGCTTTGATCCTACAGTCGACCAGGCGAAGTCTCACCTGACTCCAAAGTCGAAGGTCGACATTCATGTCGTCGACTACTCTCACGATCGTCTGGAGCTGCACAGTCCAGACAGCGCCTCTCTCGGGGAGTTCCTGAAGGACCACCCAAAGCCATCTTGGTCGGCTTGCCGCTGGATCTATGTCAACGGCATTGAACCAGAAGTGGTCAGATGCCTGGGGACTCACAAGAATCTCCATCCCTTGGCTCTGGAAGATGTTATGGACTTGCAGACTCCTACCAAGGTGAATTGGTACGAGAACCACTGCTACGTTGAGCTTAACATGGTGAAGCTCGTCGAGCCTTTCCATGGAGGCGAACGCGCTTCCAAAGGAGACACATACAAGTCAGTGATGCGTCATCGCCGGCTCAAGGCAAACGGTCCACGGTCTCGGTCACTGGCTTCTGACAAATTTGGATTATCGTGGGAGCAGGTGTCAGCGTTCCTCACGGAAGACGGCACAGTAATTACCATCTTCGAGTATTCCGGGAAAGACGTCTTCACGCCTATTCTCGCCAGACTCCAATCACCCCAGACAGTCGTACGCTCTAGTAATGATCCATCGATGCTACTTCAAGCTGTCGTGGACACGACAGTAGATCTTTCCCTGCCGATAGGACATGCCGTCGCCGAAATCTTTGAGGAGTTGGAGCGCGCCGTCCTCTACAATCCTAGAATTCCACAGTCCAAGCAACTCCACGTCCTGCGCTCCGGCCTGACCCTTCTACTCAACAACACCATTTCCATCGGTGGTCTCGTCAAGACACTATGCGATCATCGCCCAGTAGGCGAGCTTCCCGATTCCGCCAGCAGTTCTCTAGGCGAACGTCCGCCCACCCGCATCCAACTTCCCAGCACTCAAATCTCGCCCATGGCACGAATCTATTTCCAAGACGTTCAGGATCACATCCAAACCCTCTCCAACTCGACGCGAATGAGCATTCGCTCGGCAGAGAATCTCTCCTCGCTCATCTTCAATAGCATCACCGCGAGCCAAAACGAGAGCGTGCGGAAACTCACCCTCGTGTCAAGTTTCTTCCTTCCGCTCACGTTCTTGACCAGCTACTTCGGCATGAACTTCGATCCAATGCCGAGCGTCATGGAGCACAGCGAGACTTTCTTCTGGTTCATCGCAACGCCGGTCATGTGCGGGACACTGATCTTGCTTACCGTTGGTCCGAAGTGGAGAGCTTGGTTCACTAAGCTGAGGAGAGGGAACTCACGGCGATGAAATGCTGATGTGGACGTTAATCACAACGCAACTACTCCTGTACATAGTACTGTGAGCTAAAAATCCCCCATTTTTCCAAGATGAAAGCACATCAGACGAATTTACCATCCCCTCGTCCCCGGCGCCCCTTTGACAAACTCCCTCTCAATATCGGACGTCATCCAGCCGCCGTAGAAATCGCCCGGCTGCGCCTCGACCTTCTCACCATCAACGAAGCATTCCCAAGGCCCCGCATAGAAGCTCAAATACCCCCTGATACCCTTAAAGCCTTCCGTCGGAGAGTCATAACTCCAAACACGATCCTTCACAGTATCCCCAGGATTCGCCGGGTTCGCGAGAGAATAGTACGTCGCACGACCTTTCCACTCGCAGAATGAAGAGCGGGGCGTGGGCTGCAAAGGGACTTTGAGGGAAGACGGGGGCAGATAATACGTTGGTGGGTGGTAGGTTTCCAGGACCCAGAAGGCGTCTTTCGTCTCGGCGATGGTAGTGCCGTTCCAGACTACTTGCAAGTGGCGCGGGGTACGTTCGCAGAGCGGCGGGCGTGGGAAGGTACGGGGGTTGAGCTTTTGGGTGGTCGGCATCTTGAATAGGAGGTTCGGGACTGATCTTTTCATAGAGGTTGGTATTGATGGTCTCACTCCACGATGAATGCGCTTGAGGTGTGGTAGTGTATGTATTGGGTCACGACAGGAGTGGCACGCATTATGGCTGCCTCAGGTACCACACGAGATGTGGGGCTCATAGAGTGTCCATTCAGGTTAGCGCGTCGGCATCGGTTGTTGATGGGCTTGAATCTGATGATACCAGTCTGGTGCTGACTTTCTGTGGACGTGATCCCACGGCTCCGTCGCGTCCAGCTACACAAGGCAGAATGCCTGCTCCCCTCTCGATCGCGACCGACGCCAACAGACAGGACCTTGCTAGTGAGAGCTTGTGATGGCTCGATTCGGATGCGGGACTGCTTCAATGCTCATCACTCTTGGCATGACGGTGCCCAGCAACATCCCACGCCCTGCTGGCTGTTGTTCGCGTCCCATCGAGACAACTTTCTTCTCCCACGTGCAGCCATTCTCGAGCTGTCAGGAAAGGCGCGCATGCCTGTTGACGAGCGCCTGATCTTCGGTTTGTTGACGACCTGCCGCATGCGTGCGAGTTGCTCGCCCATGGGTAGCGTCTGCCCGCCATCGTCTGCAGCGATGAAGATCGCATGAGGTGACCAAAGAGCTCTGCTCTCCTGGTGTTGTACTGATAAAGATGAGGTAGGCCGTGCAGAAGGCATGTTCGCTGAGCGTACTCTCGATCCGCAAAGCGTCATCTCCACCTCTCCGTCTGTTCAACATGCGCTTGTCTGCAATCGCTCTTGCTGCCCGATGGGCTTCGCTCAGCACAGCAGCACTCGTTCCGAGTCGTCGACAAGACCACGGCCTCTACTTTCCGGTCCAGCAAGCGACGCTGAAAAATGCCAGAGTGGGGGAGCAGTACAGCGCAAGCGTTGGCGGACTTGTCCTCGGTGAAAACAGCGCGGACGCAGCATTCACAAAAGTGGTCGGTGGTGAGTGGGTAGAAGTCAGTGCCGGGGGAAGACTTTCCGGGGTTCCTGGTGAAGGCGATGAGGGCGCAACCGAGATAGAGATTCAAGCCACGGTCGATGCTGCGACAGCGGCGACATTTCGCGTGACCGTACCTGTCCGCGGAGCCGCTACTCCCCTGGTTGATCAATTCTCTGTCATGTCATACAACTTGTGGCAGGGCGGCGCCAATGTCAACCACTACCATGAGAAACAACTACGCTTTATCCTTGAATCTGGCGCAGATTTGATCGGCTTCCAGGAATCCGTCGATGGTGGCCACGCGATGCGACTCGGTAACGCCCTAGGCTGGGAAACATCACAAACCAACAGCAGTGCAGCCATCATCAGCCGCTACCCCATCGTAGAGGAGTACGACCAAGTCCGAGTCTCGCGAGGCGCCCGCATCAGCCTCAACGGCGAAAGCGATAGCAAGCAAGAGATCAATTTCTGGAATACTCACCTGACCGCGTACCCTTACGGACCCTACGGCTTCTGCTTCGACAACGATACACCCGAAGCAGTCCTCTCGATCGAGTCCGAAAGTGGACGCACGTCCCAAATGATCGAGACATTGGAGGCCATGTCAACACAGCTGGCAAGTTCCAACGCCATTCCCGTCCTCCTTGCAGGTGACATGAACGCACCTTCTCACCTCGACTACATCGAGCCCCTAGTCGAAGAGCACTGCGGCATCGCGGACTTCGATTGGCCCACCTCTGTCCTGCCCGCGCAAGCAGGCCTGATCGACTCTTACCGTGTGGCGCACCCTGACCCTGCAGCCGTCGAGGGTGAGACCTGGTCGCCTATCTACCCTTACAACGAGGGTGTCACGGGCGACCCAGAGCCTCAGGACCGGATAGATTTTGTCTACGCGACAGAGCAGCTGGAAGTCGTGCGCTCGAAGACTCTACTCGCAGGCGAGCCGCAGCCTTACCCAGGCTACGAGGACAACGAGTGGACAAGCGATCACCGGGCTGTGCTGACACACTTCCGATTCCGCTGATCGTTTGTGTGGAAATAGAACGAGGGTTTGGAGTGGAAGGGCCGAGCAGCATGAGGACATGGGAACGAGGCTTGGGAAATTGCTGGCATTGAACTCCAACAGCGCTCTGCGCATCTAATCTACAGTATACAGCAGTGCGTCTTGTTACGTTTCCGCAAACTCTCCGGCGACCCGGCTCATGTCCTGATTGGTGATGACAATTATGCCCATAAGATTTCTGTACTTCGTCGCTACCATCCTCGGCCGCTTCAAAGAGTTGCTTGGACCCAAGGCTTGATATAATTGTCGATTACAGATTGATTGCGCCAGTCCGACCAGTCATGGTTCAAAAGCCCTAGCCATATTCGTCAGCATGCTTGCAGTTTCCACGCCCGATCAAATTACCCACCCCAAGTTTCTTCGAAGTCCTGCGTCCCCTGGCGGGTGTAGTAGCTGCCTCCAAGAGCCCACTGTATCCAGCCGCCGGGTCCACCTGGCTGCTCCGTGACAACAGATTTGATGCACTGCGCATATGGCCTCGTGTAGCTGCCATCTGTTTGATCGAATCCAAACTCGGTCATCACCGTCGGGCCGTGGTTTGGGCATGCAGGGTCCGAGAGGTTCATCGCGCAGTAGGCGTCGTCGTAAAGTCCAGGCCTCATGTCGTCGCAGCTCTCCGCCGAGTTCTGGTAGTTATGGACTTCGTAGACGAGTTTCTCCTCGAAGGCGTACGAGGATGGTGTGAACGTCGCTCCGTTCCAAGTCTGGTTCTCGATGAAGTAGGAGTTGTCGAGGTTGTAGTTTAGACCGCCAAAGAAGATTAGAGCATCTGGATTCTTGCTGTGTATCCCGTTGGCCGCTGGGATCACATTCTCAATCCATGTATTCCAGTCGTAAGGCAGAGCCTCGCCGGATGGTTCACGAAGCTCGTTGCGTAGGGACATCGAGGCCAAGGCTGACTAGGATTTGGCCTGTTTACGGTCAGCGAGGATACGCCGGAGATTGAACGCCGCCGCACCTGGAACTTACGTGGTCGGCCATATATCCAAGACCGCGTACCCAATTATCTACGTCAAAATAGGTGTCTGGCATTGTATTAGATAGCGAAGCCAATTCGATTGTCGACTCGTAGACCTACCGCCGAACCAGGCGTTCCCATCATCCGCGCCACAGCACCATTTAGCTTTCGAAACATGGTTGTCGAGGTGGATCCAGATCTCCTGTTTGGCGAGCTCGGCTGCGACTGCGTCGAAGACCTGTGCCGCAGATCAGCATAAGACCCCTGACTGCATGCAAAGGGCTACAACACACCTCAAGTCGCGTTGTCTCTGAGTTAAATTGCGGGTTGTGCTCTAGGATCTGACTCAAGACAGCAGTTCCGTTCTCCTGGCCAAGCGCCTTCACCAACGTTGCTTCCAGAGTTTGATCTGGACTGTTGGCGTAGATGTCGTCAATCATCTCAATGGCATACGTGAGTCGAACCGCGTTCATGTCCAGACTTTTGATCAGACCAACGATGTTTTCGATTGAGTTGTAGTTCAGACCCTCGGGAAGCATGGACTCTCCATGGCCAGGCCAGTTCGTGCCAACGTAGACGACATTGGAGCCAGAGGCCGAGAGTATGTTTCTACCTGACACTTTGAAGGGAAGGTCGGGCCAGGAGGCGCGGGTCTCCAGCTGCGTGTGGAGTGGCGCCGCATTGGCAACGAGCGCAGTCAGGACTGTTTGCAAACAAATTAAGGAGGACTTCATCTTCGTAGATCAATGTTCGTCGATGGGATTTGCTTTGGAGGAGATGGGCAATGTATGCTCTTTGAGGCCGTGACACTTTTGTAGCCTCGCTCTCGCTCTGTCATCATCAATGTCGCTAAGTTATGCTGGTCACATGGTCCCTCGCATTGTTGTTCGTAATGTTCGCGCTATAGTTGGAGTTTGACTTGGCGAGTGGTGGAGGAGCGGGGGGATTTTAACCAGGCTCATGTGGAGGACCTCGGACAAAGCGATGTCATTGGCCACGAGCGGATTTTATCCACCTATCTCGTATGGTTAGCGCAACCCTCTCTGCATGACGTAGGCCAGCATCTCCGCCCTACAATCTAGTATCGATCAGGCAGCTGTCGCAACTTTCACTCGACACCGCCGCCTGCAAAACTGCATAAACTCTCAGCGAGGTAGCACTTCGCTTAATGCCAAACGGCCCATCCAAGCCTCCACCAAGCCCGATGCTGCGACGGGAACTCTATTCCGCAGCTAGAGGGCAATGCTGGACAGATTGCCACACTCATGCAAGCGGCTCCACCTTGGAGTCAGTCTTGATGCTTTTCAAGGGCTGCTGTTCACTGCGGGGGTGCTTGTGGGGGAGCTCGGCGTTCTTCGGTCGTTAGACGGAGATGGATCACGACGGGTAATGCTTCAATGGATGATCTCTTGTGAAGGTAGGTGTCAGAGTTGCGCGGCGCCGGGCGTGTCTTAAATGGTAGGTATGGCTGGCTCGCGAAACAGCCATCAGAAGGGCCTGGGCTCCGTCCTATTGTGCGAATGTTGGCGTGCTGGAGAGCTGAGCGCAGCTGACGTGAGAGAGTGCATGACTAGACGTCTGTATTGCAAGAGGATTGCCATATGATATTGCGGCACGAATATCTTTATTGAGTCGGACACCTGACGCTGACTGCTGGACGTGGCGCTGTTTGAGGACACCAACAAGGTGGGCGAAGTGCGGCCCAAACCCACCGTGACGGTAGGCCGTGCTCACCCAAAGCACAAAGCCTTCACTTGACACGAGCTTCGAAAGCTTTGAGGAGACGAGCACCGTGGAGCTGACCGGTCCAGTGCTAATGCTGAGCTACTGAGGAGAGCTTCAGCAAGCCACGACTTGTACTCATGCTCACACGAATAGCATTTTGCTCATAACACCAATGACAGACAAGGTCACACGTTCTGAATCAGACGACCAAAAAAAGGTGTCGGCATTGAGAATGATGATGCGATGCGACCGGACTGTGATAGAAGTTTCATTTAGCGAACGAAAGATGCCGATTTCCAGCAGGTGCATTTTGAGCCTATGACCCTTGATTATGAGGTCCCCCCGTTCAGGAAATATCCGAAGAACGACCTAACAGGCTCGAGATCATCCAGAGGCCCCACATATGATACATGTTGATCTGGCCGCAGGACCACCAAACAACCCTCCGTTTTACCGACTCCATATTTTTCGTACGCAGAATCGCAAGGTTCAAATTCATAGGCGTCATCGGAGAAAATTTTCCAATAATCCCAGCCCAAAACGTCGTCCCACGGATGGTAGACCTGGCACAGATCGAGAATTTCGATCGAGGCTCGTGAGCCAGAATGGAGTAGCAGAACCTCGATAATCGAATGCTTGTTATCTTCCCGGCTTGGATACTTCTCCAGAAGCTTCTCTAGAGCGGTGCCGAGGTTTTGCACGACGCGTAGTCGTCGTGGAGAAGTAAGGTCGGCGGCCAAGACAAGAATCCTCCATTTGCCATTGCTCGGCAGCATCTCTGATAAGTGAACGACACGTGATTCGGATTGACATACGATTTTGTGCGAGGGCATTCTTTGGCCAAGAGTGATACCCTTCGCGAGGCTTTGAACGCTCGACAGAGATGCTCTACTGGCGAAATCTTCGCTCGTTGCTGAATAATCGGCAGTGGACTCTGTCATCAAAGTGCTTGGTTTGTATGTGACAGAGACGCCACTCAAGAATTTGGAGAACTCGTTTCGGAAACCTTCATATTCCTTTGAGGCACTGCTTGGCCCTTCCGAGTAGAATTTGCACATTTTCTTGTCGAGGTCAATGAGCTCAATAGCGACTGGGCGTCGTTCCGAGTTGTATGTTGAGAGGATGCGGCGATCGGTCGTACCACTCAGTACCGATCCGAGTTTCCATCCAAGGTTGTAGGCATCTTGCATTGAGACGTTCATGCCTTGTCCCATACTCGGCGAATGCGTGTGAACAGCGTCTCCTGCAAGAAAAACCCTTTACAAGAGTTAGCGCCGAAAGTGCAGTGTGTGCGCAATCAACATACCGATCCAGGTGACTGAAGCCGTGAGCTATACGCTGTCCGACCTAATGGCCGTTCGAAGCTATTCTTCTCCGTGCGAACCATTGGCAACTACTTACCGTGTAGACAGAATGCCAGTTGCACACCGCGAAATCCATGCGGTACGGCTCAAACATCTCCCTAGTATGTTCCGCCATCTCCTCTAAAGTCAACTTACCACCATCGAAAGGTTCGTCGTCGCTGGTCTCATCGAGCTGTACATAGAGCCGCACCAGACGGTTCTCCCTAGGGACAGTCATGACACTTCCCTTGTCTGAATGTATCACGCATGAGTTACGGATATCCGCTATGGTAGTCAGCCTTCACGAATGGTACTAGTGATTTAAGTTTGACATACGAAAATCTGTAAGTGGCACAATATCCATTACACCAAAGTGCTTGTTGGTCTTTTCGCCTTCAAGCTTCATTTCGAGGTGCTGCCGGACTGTGCTATGTCCGCCGTCACAACCAACTGCATACCGTGCATGGATAGTCTCGCGATCCGTGTCTGATGCTTCGAGGCCTATGTTAGCCGAGTCCAAGGAGGAGCGATAGAGTTGAGCAGGTACAATCTGTTTTGCTTCCCGTTGTCGTCTTTGGTTCGCTGGGTTTCCGTAAGACAGCTTGCACGGGAAACGCATCATCCTCATCGCATGCGTTTTTATCGATGCTGATATGCTCAAGCAATGTATCTCGTTCAACTCGGAGCCTGTTCTTGAAGCCCAGATAGTCAAGTAAGATCTGTTCCGTATCGCCCTGGTTTAGAGTTGATTGGGGAAATCGGCTCAAATCCTCACGCTGGGCTTTGGCTCGTTGAGTGCGTCTGATGTTGCTGGGATTTTTCTGGTCAGGATTCTAGAAGCATGTCAAGTCTCTGACAACAAACGCGCACATCTTCGAATAATCATACCCAAGCACAAAGTTCATTGACACGGCAAGACTTTGATAAGAAGCTGTTTGCAAGGCCAAAACTGTCTAGTATCTCCAGAGTCCTTGAATGGAGTGCATCTGCATGGCCAGTCTCAATCCTGCTACTTTTATTGTCAACGATTCGCGTACGTATATCGTATTGGCTCGCCCACAAGGCCAGCATCAAGCCCGCAGGGCCAGCACCGCAGATAAGCAGGTCGACATGGGAGCTCATGAATGCTAGCTTTCGAGGCTCGGTTGAGAGCTCGGCTTTGTTCTCAAGTAGATTCGCCTCGTCGATGTTGCGGTCGGCGTTCAGATGGGCCTCGATTTGCGAATCAATAAAGAGTGCTTATATGGTCAGCGTAAATGTGGTCATGTTGATATGACGACATAAAGCCGGCGTCAGAAGTCGGTGTACTGCGTAGCGGTATCATCGTGAAATCACAGAGTCATGTCCGGGCCAAGAGCGCACAATTGCCGCAGAGCTCGGCAGGTCCACACTAGGCTATATCTCGTCCCTCACTTTCGAATGCAGGGAAGAATCCTTTACGGACAAAATCTACTGATAGGTTTATGACGGTCAAGGTGGGAGTTGGGGATCTTTGAGGTGCCATGACTCCTGATGACGACAGATCTCGCAATCGGACAACGCTCCGCCATCGTCAAACCGGAACCAGACCGTCTTACTCCTGAAAAGAGCTGCAACAATGATGCAAGTATTTGCCGTATTGATGCGTTGGTCACCGCGGTTGTCGTCAATCATGTTTCTATACATGGCAACGTTCTCAAATCGACATAGTTCGCGAAACCACACCAGCGCTCTTCCTTTTTCATAGTGAAGGCCGATCAGTTGTCGCTTGTCAGACATCAAGACATGGCAGGAACTCTTCACAGACCGCGAGTTGCAAAAACGGAGTTTCCACGTTACAAGGAGCCACCGCATGTTCTCAAAGAGTCTCTCATTCACAACACACAATCCGCAACTACCAAAGAATGCGACATCATCGACATCCGGAAGGGTGAAATATCCCTAAATCTGGCGGAGTCGATTCGCTCCGGTATCCAGAAGCCGCACTTCAAAGGCCATCGCATTGTGCCCTCCCTCCTTCTCTGGGACGAGCAAGGCCTCAAGCTCTTCGAGAAAGTGACCTACAATCCACGGTACTATCTCACAGATGCCGAAATTGACATTTTGCGCACATATAGCGCCGCCGTTGCCAACCTGGTCAAGCCCGGCTCAATTGTTTTGGAGCTCGGAAGCGGCAGTCTGCGCAAGACTAACATCCTTTTGCAGGCTCTAGAGGCCCAGCGCAAAGATATAGATTATTACGCGCTTGATCTAGACAAGAATGAGCTCTCGCGGTCCTTGCGGCAATTGATGCTAGGCAATTTCAAGCACGTGCGGTGCCATGGTCTGCTGGGGACATATGACGAAGGCCGAGATTGGCTGTCTCAAGCTGAAAAGTCGCGAAGGCCGACGTTTGTGCTCTCGCTTGGGTCGACAATTGGTGGCTTCACCCCCTCCGAAGCGACCGACTTCCTTCACGAGTGGTCCAGAACGTTGCAGCAACGTGGCGATGAAATCAACAGTCAACTCATCATTGGCCTCGATGGCAATAAGAACGGTGCCGAAGTATTCGACGCCTCGCCAAAAGGCAACGGAGGAGAACACTGATCTCCTACTAACCCTAAGGCGGCGCTAACCGTAAAAGGTTACAGAACTTCCGCTTACATCGACTTTG